>NW_028120118.1:0-175441 GCF_965119305.1 Pelophylax lessonae
CGGGACAGTTGGCAGGTATGCACCTACAGGATGGGGAAGGACAGGGATGACCTCAGCAGTGTGCTGCTCCCCTTCACAGGCAGAGGTGGGTTTAGGACCAGGCTGTATTGCTTAGCTGTGGTGTAGTGAAACCCCCACAATGACCCTGGTAGTGAGAGACCATGTGACCCGAGATGCCTAAGCTTCAGGTCACACGACTGAGCTCAGGAAGAATGGTGCTGTAAGCTGAGAGTAATACTGGGGGGTGGGGGGTTTGTAGCTGAGAGTAATGTCAGGGGGGAGGAGCTGAGAGTAATGCATGGGGGGGAGCTGAGAGTAATGCCGTGGGGGGGGCTGAGAGTAATGCCGGGGGGGGCTGAAAGTAATGCACGGGGGGGAGGTGAGAGTAATGAACGGGGGGAGGTGAGAGTAATGCACAGGGGGGAGCTGAGAGTAATGCACAGGGGGGGAGCTGAGAGTAATGCACAGGGGGGGGGAGCTGAGAGTAATGCACAGGGGGGGAGCTGAGAGTAATGCACAGGGGAGCTGAGAGTAATGCTGGGGGGGGAGTTGAGAGTAATGCTGGGGGGGGGAGCTGAGAGTAATGCTGGGGGGGAGCTGAGAGTAATGCTGGGGGGGGAGTTGAGAGTAATGCTGGGGGGGGGGAGCTGAGAGTAATGCTGGGGGGGAGCTAGAGTAATGCCGGGGGGGGAGCTGAGAGTAATGCTGGGGGGGAGTTGAGAGTAATGCTGGGGGGGAGCTGAGAGTAATGCCGGGGGGGGAGCTGAGAGTAATGCTGGGGGGGCTGAGAGTAATGCTGGGGGGGCTGAGAGTAATGCCGGGGGGGAGCTGAGAGTAATGCTGGGGGGGAGCTGAGAGTAATGCTGGGGGGGAGTTGAGAGTAATGCTGGGGGGGGGAGCTGAGAATAATGCTGGGGGGGAGCTAGAGTAATGCCGGGGGGGGGAGCTGAGAGTAATGCCGGGGGGGAGCTGAGAGTAATGCTGGGGGGGCTGAGAGTAATGCCGGGGGGGAAGTTGAGAGTAATGCTGGGGGGGGAGCTGAGAGTAATGCCAGGAGTGGAGGGGGGGGGGTGAAGTTGTTGGTGGGTTTCTATTGATACATTTCCTGTTTCCTCCTATATGAATTTGTATCTAAATGTAATTTTCTCTGCGCAGATTGGATGTTTGGCTCCGCCCCCGATACCGACCGCAACAAGAGCGACATCAATTGCATCACCCGCAGTGGGAATGAGACCTCCGAGATCCTGGAACTGAGCCTGTGCCCCTCCCACCAGGATCCATCGCCATCCGGAGACTTCCTCATCTGTATGGCGGAAATTGGAGCCCGGCCCCTGCAGACCCGAGACCCCGCCCCCTGCCATGGCAGAACGAGCGATTTGTGTTCTACAGATCTTCGGCTCAATTACAGGACTGCACCATGAACAGTAGAGGGGATATCCCCTGTGCCCCCAAACTCCCATGTACAGTGGAAGAAACATCCCATGCGCCCCCCCACCTTGTAAAGTGGAAGGGGGACATCCTCTGTGCCCCCCCATGTACAGTTGAAGGGATATCCTCTGCGTCCCCCCCATGTACAGTGTAAGGGATATCCTCTGTGCCCCCCCCCCCCCGTGTACAGTGGAAGGGATATCCTCTGTGCCCCCCATGTACAGTGGAAGGGATATCCTCTGTGCCCCCCCCCCCCCATGTACAGTCTTAGGGATATCCTCTGTGTCCCCCCATGTGCAGTCTTAGGGATATCCTCTTTGTGCCCCCCCCCCATGTGCAGTCTTAGGTATATCCTCTGTGCCCCCCCTCCATGTACAGTGGAAGGGATATCCTCTGTGCCCCCCCATGTACAGTCTTAGGGATATCCTCTGTGCCCCCCCCATGTACAGTGGAAGCGATATCCTCTGTGCCCCCCATGTACAGTCTTAGGGATATCCTCTGTGCCCCCCCATGTGCAGTCTTAGGGATATCCTCTGTGCCCCCCCCCCCCATTGTCAGTGGAAGGGATATCCTCTGTGCCCCCCCCCCATGTACAGTCTTAGGGATATCCTCTGCCCCCCATGTACAGTCTTAGGGATATCCTCTGTGCCCCCCATGTACAGTCTTAGGGATATCCTCTGTGCCCCCCCATGTGCAGTCTTAGGGATATCCTCTGTGCCCCCCCCCATTGTCAGTGGAAGGGATATCCTCTGTGCCCCCCCATGTACAGTCTTAGGGATATCCTCTGCCCCCCATGTACAGTCTTAGGGATATCCTCTGTGCCCCCCCATGTACAGTGTTAGGGATATCCTCTGTGCCCCCCCATGTACAGTGGAAGGGATATCCTCTGTACTCCCCCCCCCCCATGTACAGTCTTAGGGATATCATCTGTGCCCCCCCCCATGTACAGTCTTAGGGATATCCTCTGTACTCCCCCCCCATGTACAGTCTTAGGGATATCCTCTGTACTCCCCCCCCCCCATGTACAGTCTTAGGGATATCCTCTGTGCCCCCCCATGTACAGTCTTAGGGATATCCTCTGTGCCCCCCCATGTGCAGTCTTAGGGATATCCTCTGTACTACCCCCCCATGTACAGTCTTAGGGATATCATCTGTGCCCCCCCATGTACAGTCTTAGGGATATCCTCTGTGCCCGCACTTGTACAGTGGAAGGGATATCCTCTGTGCCCCCCATATCTGCCTTTTATTTCAGACAAGAAAGACATGTAGGAGGCGCTGTATAAGGCTCTGTATAAGGCTCTGTATAAAGCTCTGTATAAAGCTCTGTATAAAGCTCTGCATAGTGCTCTGTATAAGGCTCAGTATAAGGCTCTGTATAAGACTCTGTATAAGGCTCTGTATAGGGCTCTGTATAGGGCTCTGTATAAAGCTCTGTATGAAGCTCTGTATAAGGCTCTGTATAAGGCTCTGTATAAAGCTCTGTATAAGGCTCTGTATAAGGCTCTGTATAAAGCTCTGTATAAGGCTCTGTATAAAGCTCTGTATAAGGCTCTGTATAAGGCTCTGTATAAGGCTCTGTATAAAGCTCTGTATAAGGCTCTGTATAAAGCTCTGTATAAAGCTCTGTATAAGGCTCTGTATAAGGCTCTGTATAAGGCTCTGTATAAGGCTCTGTATAAAGCTCTGTATAAGGCTCTGTATAAAGCTCTGTATAAGGCTCTGTATAAAGCTCTGTATAAAGCTCTGTATAAGGCTCTGTATAAGGCTCTGTATAAAGCTCTGTATAAGGCTCTGTATGAAGCTCTGTATAAAGCTCTGTATAAGGCTCTGTATAAGGCTCTGTATAATGCTCTGTATAAAGCTCTGTATAGGGCTCTGTGTAAGGCTCTTTATAAGGCTCTGTATAGGGCTCTGTATAAGGCTCTGTATAAGGCTCTGTATAAGGCTCTGTATAAAGCTCTGTATAAGGCTCTGTATAAGGCGCTGTATAAGGCTCTGTATAAGGCTCTGTATTATAAGGCTCTGTATAAGACTCTGTACAGCCCCCTTCAGTCGGTGGCCCCAGGCAGTGGCCTCGGTGGCTCCAGTCCTCATTTGGGAATTTCTGGATATTCCGGGAATGTTTCCGGTCAGTTTTCTGTCTTTTCTCCTCCAGCAGGACGGCGACCGGGAGATTTTTCTACATTTTTCTATCTGTGCCGATCCCCTCACTCTCTCAGCTTTTACAGTATTTAGCTTGTGTTTGCACCCCATGATTTTCTATCTTCTCCCCCCCCCCCCCATTCACTTACCCTATCGATGTGACACACAATGACAGGAGGACATTTTGTTCCCATTTTAATCCCTTTCTATAGAATTTTATACACTGCTGGGCAGACCCCATATCCATTGCAGACAAACCTGCACTACAAATCTCAGCATCCCCCTCTGGGAGCAAAGCATGCTGGGACATATCCATTGCAGACAAACCTGCACTACAAATCTCATCATCCCCCCTCTGGGAGCAAAGCATGCTGGGACATTGCTGATATGTAGGTGAAGGGTCTGTCTGTACAGGAGGGTCTGGACGTTGGTAGTCAGAATTGTTGATTTGATAGATACATGAAATGAACTTATAAATGAGATGATTGGATAAAGCTGATCGGGGAGAATTGATTGTTTTACATTTTTATTGATACATGAAATACTGGAACAACGAAAAGTGACTTTCTACAGTTTTCATATTATTTTGTCCACTGGGTGGCGCTGGTCTTCTTCTTATTTAAGGGCTTCAAGAAGCTTTCATATAAACTTTACAATGCAGGAAAATACTGATTTGATCCCTGCAGATTACAAAGAAATGGCGGGTGTATAATTTTTATCATAGGTGTATTTTATATGATAGAGACAGAATATCAACCAAAAATCCAGAAAAATCACACGATACAAATGTTATAAATGGAGTTGCAGTTCAGTGAGGAAAACAAGGATTTTTCCTACAGCATTTCTTGGAGTACATCACGGGACACAGAGACATATTCATTACCATATGGGTTATACGCCACCTACAGGTGAATAGACACTGGCAACCAATCAGACAGGAAGTCCCCCTCTATAACCCCTCCCACACAGGAAGTGCCCCTCTACATAACTCCTCCTATACAGGAAGTACCTCAGTTTTGCAGAAAGCAATAAACATCCCGTACAAGAGGGGAGGGACCTCTGTGTCCTGTGATGTACTGCAAGAAATTTATTTTACAGGTAAGCTCTAGAAAAAAATCCATATTTCTTTATCTTACATCACGGGACACAGAGCAGCCATATTTATTACTACATAGGACGTCCCATAGCATGCATTGAGTGGATGTTAGGAACCAGGAGTCTGAATTTGGCCGCAGTGTTCTGCAGGCAGCTATGTAGACCTTTTGTGGTCAGATGGCGGTGTTTTATGGTGTCCCCCTCCCCTCAGGCGCACCCTGAGGGGAGGGGGACACCATAAAACACTGCTATCTGACCACAAAAGGTCTACATAGCTGCCTGCAGAACACTGCGGCCAAATGCAGACTCCTGGGTCCTAACATCCACTCAATAGAATCTAGTGAACATATGTACTGACAACCAGGTCGCGGCCTTGCAAATCTGAGCCATAGAGGCTTGATGGCGAACTGCCCAAGAGGCCCCTACTCCTCTGGTAGAATGTGCCTTTACTGGAAAAGGTGGAACCTTCCCTACTAAACCATACGCCTGGATAATAACCTGGTGAATCCAACGAGAAATCGTAGACTTAGATGCTGCCAACCCTTTTCTTGGGCCCTTCTGACAGCACAAACAAAAGGTCAGTCTTACGAATCTGAGCCAACCTTTTCAAATAAAACTTAAGTGCACGCATTACATCAAGAGAATGCAATAACTTTTCCTGCTCTGAGTGAGGATTTGTAAAAAAGGAAGGTAGTATAATGTCCTGATTCAAATGAAAGGCATACATCGGCTTGGGCACAAAAACTGGGTGTGGACGTAGAATCACCCTATCTTCATGTAAACTCAAGAATGGCTCTGTGACGGAATCCGGACACCCCGACTGGGTATCTCGCCAAGAATCTGCTTCCTAAGCTCTGGAACACGGGATCCATGAATCTGGCTATAGTTACCCCAAGAACTTGACAGTACAAGTTTTGGAGTCAACCAGAATCAAACTATTTATTCACACACATGTACAAAGAGATATACACTGTGGGACAACCCCTCCCCCTTAGCAGCCAATCCACATACACATATACATCCCATAATACGTTTATCTTAACCCTCCTCTTATGTTAGAATTCCGTTACTATCCATGATGTTAGGGTCAGTTTTGACCCGTGTTTTAAATCAGCCATAAAATACCCTCTGAATAATTATTTATCATCAAATTTGTTTCTTACCTCTTGATTACCTTGTTAGGCTTCTTAATCCTTGAAAAGATTGGTTTTAATATTTTTGGTGTGACCCCTAGACCTTTCTTTTGATAGCATACCTCTCATTGTCAAATTTAAAAAATGGTAAAATAAAGTCAGCAACTCTGAAATGTATTGGTCCTATGTTTCTTCACTTTATTTAGAGAAGCAGACAAGCAGGAAAAGAGATAGGCCCCTCCCTAACTACAGCTCACAGGGTTTAGAGGGGATTGGCTGTCACTGTTACTAAGCAGAGAGAGTGTTTATGATTTCAGTTTTGGCACTTATTAGTGTCCTATAATCCTATATTATAACTGGGTCAGAATTGACCCTAACACCATGAACGTCTTCATTTTCACCACAGTATTTTATAATTTAGTGAAAAGGATTCTTTTTCTATTACATTGTTTAAATAGAGGTTCCTGACAAAGTAAAAAAATCTTGATGCAATAAACAAATTTATGTGATACTTATAGACATTCAAAACCTGAAAACGGGTCAGTTTTGACCCTAACACAAGAGGAGGGTTAAGGCAGACAGACACAATAGAAGAACAATGGGATGCAGGTACTTAACAATAACAAACCACCCCACCCCACTAGCAAGGGTCTATGAGACACTCCTGCAATATTCTTACCATCTGTTAAGTCAAACCATTTATCTTTATATATTTCCTGAGAGACATTGTCCAGAAATATTACTGTCCCAAGTGAAAGAGCCCCTCACCCAACACAAACCACACATATAGAACCCAGGATAACTGGGGTAACACCAAATGCTGAGTCCAGTGTGGTTGTACAGCAAGTCTGATTTGTGCAGACCCGACTGGGGTTCTTGGTCACCCTGTGCCCCTAATAGACACAGGGTGACTTACACAGGAGGGGCCGGGGAAGCTGGACAAGGAGTGTCCCAACCTCTCTAAAGCAATCTGGGTTCCACAAGCCCCCCAGCCAGTGACTCACGTCACATATCTCCCCTTTCGGCAGGAGACTAACACAGAAGGAGACCCCAAACGGGTTGACTTCGAAGTTAGTCCATAGTTCCAGTTCCCCAATGTCTGTACCCACACAAGACCCCAAACAAATTGTCCGGAACAGATCGTTACCCACCTCTGCCTCTCTCGTAGAACACAACCCCTGCTGGGGAGAAGTGTGGACTGGTCCTTCTCTCTGGAGTCCATTTAGCCGCTGGAGAGAAGACAGGGTGGCTGGGCTCACTCCATCATGCTGTTGGGGATCTGGGCCGACTGCCCAGCATCCCTGGGGTATCCAGGTAGAGACAGTAGTCTCATACACTTTTTCTCTATGAAAATCCGCCAGTGCTTGTACAACAAGGCTGACATCCTCCTGTCCCAATGCCAGACCTTTTTCTGGGGTTGTGTTAATGGAAACTGAAATCCCATCCACTACCATAGAAAATCCATCTTCTGTTAGTGGTGGGCAGAGACCAGTAGCGTTTTGCCCAGCTTCCAGCTCTTCCACTGGGAAGTAAATTGAAACATCGGTGGCCTTGCACAAATCCTTCAGGGCCACTGATTGTTGTATGCAGGGGTCCACAGCGCCATGCTCTGAAGTCAGCTCTTCTGCAGGAGGCTCACCGGGTTGTTCCTCCTCAACAGAAAAGTCTATTAAATCCCCAGTCTCTGGTGGTGTCAGGGGATCGAGATTCACCATCTCCTGTCTGTGGAATCCAGAAGATGCTACTGGTGCTGGGCAGAGGCTTGCAGAGCTCTGCCCTGTTGTCAGCACTTCAGCTTAGGGAATAGCAATCTCCGGAGTTTCCACTGCCGACTAGGGATGATCGAACGGTTCGGGTCGACCATCGGTTCGGCCCGAACATTGGGTGTTCGAGGTTCGGCCGAATTTAGAACTTTTTGCCCAAAAAGTTCGGAATTCGGCAACCAGAACCGTCCAAAATGCAATGCTTCAGGAAATGGGCTTTAAAAGCCCGGATTGGACCAGAACCATTAGCAAAAGCCAATTGAGGGGGCAGGAGAATGCTAGGAATGTGATTGGAGTGACTAGGGGGTCCCTAGACCAATCATTAGTGAATACGCCCCCCAGTATATAAAATCGCCCCACCATATTCCTAGCATTGTTATACTGGACATGGAAGAGAGTGGAAGCAGTTCTGTTAATTATACTTTAAAAGTGTCATTTAGCTATTTTTAGTGTGAGGAAAGGGATATCTAGTGTAGTTAGGGTGCTCCTTTACACTTAAGTTAGCTTCAAAAATTTAGTTTCTGTAGGGAAAGTGTTAAGTGTAAGGGGACCGTAGTGTAGTGTAGGGTTAACTGACAGTGACTGCTATGGAAGGGTGACAAAACCCCTCCATAGCAGGGTGACCGCTATAGAGAAATGATCATTTCTCTGAGTTGCTTCGGCACAGCAATATGGCTTCTCACCAGCCAAGCATTTTTTATGCTGCAGGGGCTGCCACTGCCAGTGCTTTTTTGAGGACATGTTTGATGTCAGACATGACATCTGAACATGTGTATAGGGGGTATATATACACATATATGTCTGTATATATACCCCTAGACATATATAGGTGTGATAGTAGCAGAAATAAATGCTTGCGCTAATGAAATCATTTACAGTAATATATTTCTGCTACTATCACACCTATATATGTCTAGGGGTATATATTCAGACATATATGTGTATATATACCCCCTATACACATGTTCAGATGTTTTGCCTGCCTCAAAAGAACCCAAAAAAATGCCAAAAAAAACGCTAGCGTCAAAAAAAAAATGCCCAGGTGTGTTTTTGCTGGCATTTTTTGGGGGGTTTTGGAGGCAGGCAAAACATCTGAACTTGTGCACAGTACCACTATACACAAGTTCAGATGTTTTTCCTGACTGCAAAGAACCCAAAAAAATGCCTGCTTTGAAACCGGCAAGGTGTGAAAACCGAGGAGAGAAGCTAACCCCCTGAGCTGAAAGTTTTCTAATACATACAATCCTTTTTTTTTCTGGTTCTGGACATGCTACAGAGCTGAAACTTCACATGTACACTTTTTAGACCCCCCAGATACTAAATCCAAAGTCAAAATAAAAAAAATCTCTCTTTTTTTTTTTTTCAATAATTGGCTTTTTTATCAAAAATGACAATTTTTAAGAACTTTTTTTTGTGTGATTAATAGTTAATGGGGCATGACCCAGAACCCTAGGCACTTTTTAGGGGCATTTATTGGGTTTTAGGGCTTAAAAATTGTGTTTTTTGATTACCGAAGTTCAGGTCCCATTGATTTCAATGGGGTTCTGAAATCCGAACCGAACTTTTGGGAAATTCGGGTGTTCTGGTCGAACCGAACTTTTCAAAAGTTCGATCATCCCTACTGCCGACTCATAGGCATGCTGCTGAACATGTTCTAGCAGTTTCCTGTGTGCCCTTTCCAGATGCTGTTCTTTCCTTAGCAAGTGTTTTAGATCAGGTTTAAGTTCTGAGACCCCTGTGAGACCAAGCATAGCCTCTCTGTATTCTCACAGGTCATCAAGGGTAGGTTCCCATTCATCACCAAACACAAACGCATCTGTAAGGGCCACCAAAGTCATATCCCTCCAGAGAGCATTCTGATGTCTCTCCTAAATATTTCTGCTCTGCGTGCCATTGCCGAGCCCGATACTGATTGTCCAGCTCTATCTCCTGCTGGACCAGCCTGTCCAACTCGGACACCCATTGCTCCTGGGGCCGCTCCCCCAGGAATGCCATCCCCAACTCCCATTGGTCACTGGCCCATTGCCCTGGGGTTGGAAAGCACTTACCCTGGTATATACCAGCAAGCTGGAGGGCTCCAAGCCAGAGCTCCACCCAAATGTGTTGCCTGAGCTCCAGGTATTGATCTGCAGATACCGTCCTGGGGTATACTGAAAGGGCGATCCGCAGCACCCCCTCAAACTCTGATGCAAGGTCCATTTCTCCGTTGGGTCGACCAAAGTCTGCTATCCCGATATTGGATCCCGGTGGAGGTTTGGATGTCCCAGACTGCAGGAAGCATCCCACCGCTGCCATCAATGTGACGGAATCTGGACACCCCGACTGGGTATCTCCGCCAAAATGCTGCTTGTTAAGTTTTGGAACACGAGATCTGTGAATCTGGCTATAGTTACCCCAAGAACTTGACAGTATAAGTTTTGTAGTCAACCAGAATGAACTCTTTATTGAACCAACTTACAGACTTTTATACACTTGAGAGGTAGGTCAGTGACCAGTCAAATATTTACCCAAAACATCACACAATGGTTAGACAATGAGGCAGGGCTGACCATGATAACATTAACATTAACATGCCAATTAACTGAGCGCTTAAACCAGCCTAGGCGGAATGCACAGAATGCTAGCAGGCAAACAATAGATGACACAATTAACCACACCTGAACAATTAGGGATCTCATTCTAGGTTAGACCCACCGGCATCGAGCTCCCAAAGAACAATATACATTATTAAGGTGTAAATACATCCTCACAGTAGATAATTGGTTTTTGTGTGAAAGACAGGTGGCTTGAGTTGATTACCAAAAGGATTGCTCCACACAGACAGTGGCCAGGAGTCTAGCCTGCAGTCATCTCCCAAAAGCCTCCTAAGTCTGTGACAAGCTCTTTACAAGAAAGAGCTGCTAGTTCTGATACTTCTCTGGCTGAAGTTATCGCAAGCAAAAAGACCAGTTTTCCGGTCAAAAGAGCCAGGGAATATGCCCTCATGGGCTCAAAAGGCTGTTTCTGTAAAACTGCCAACACCAAATTTAAATCCAAAGGACACAATGGTGGCTTCACTGGTGGAAGCATACGTAACATTCCTTGAACGGGGGTTTGAACCAACAAATGCGAAGCAATTGGTTTCTGGAAAAAAAAATGACAAGGCTGAAATTTGACCCTTAATAGTGCCTAAGGCTAATTTCATATCTACCCTACTGATGTATCATGGCCCTGTCCATTGGCCCCTCAATGCGACCTGTACCTTTAGCAGGAAAACAGCCCCAAAGCATCATGTTTCCGCCTCCATGCTTTACTGTAGGGATGATGACTGTAGGGATGGTGACTGTAGGGATGGTGTTCTTAGGGTGATGGTCAGCATTTTTCTTCCTCCAAACACGGCAACCCGATTTAATTTTGGTCTCCTCTGAGCACAGCACTTTCTCCCAATCCTTCTCTAAATCATTTAGATGTTCATTGGCATGGCTGTACATGTGTCTTCCTGAGGAGGGGGACTCGCCATGTATAGAGGAAGAAACATTCTTACTATGGTTCTAAGAACACCATCCCTACAGTCACCCTCCCTACAGTCACCATCCCTATAGTCCCCCTTCCTACAGTCACCCTCCCTACAGTCACCATCCCTATAGTCACCCTCCGTAAAATCACCATCCCTACAGCCACCATCCCTACAGTTGCCATCCCTACAGTCACCTTCCCTACAGTCACCATCTCTACAGTCACCATCCCTACAGTCGCCATCCCTAAAGTCACCATCCCTACAGTCGCCATCCCTACAGTCGCCTTCCCTACAGTCACCATCTCTACAGTCACCATCCCTAAAGTCACCATCTCTACAGTCAACTTTCCTACAGTCACCTTCCCTACAGTCACTATCCCTACAGTCACCATCCCTAAAGTCACCATCCCTACAGCCACCATCCCTACAGTGGCCATCCCTACAGTCGCCATCCCTACAGTCACCATTGCTACAGTCACCTTCCCTACAGCCACCATCCCTACAGTTGCCATCCCTACAGTCGCCTTCCCTACAGTCACCATCTCTACAGTCACCATCCCTACAGTCACCGTCCCTACAGTCACCATCCCTACAGTCACCTTCCCTACAGTCACCGTCCCTACAGTCACCTTCCCTACAGTCACCATCCCTACAGTCACCTTCCCTACAGTCACCATCCCTACAGTCACCTTCCCTACAGTCACCTTTCCCACAGTCACCATCCCTACAGTCACCTTCTCTACAGTCACCTTCCCTACAGCCACCATCCCTACAGTCACCGTCCCTAAAGTCACCTTCCCTACAGCCACCTTCCCTACAGTCACCTTCCCTACAGTCACCATCCCTACAGCCACCATCCCTACAGTCACCGTCCCTAAAGTCACCTTCCCTACAGCCACCTTCCCTACAGTCACCTTCCCTACAGTCACCATCCCTACAGTCACCTTCCCTACATTCACCGTCCCTACAGTCACCTTCCCTACAGTCACCTTCCCTACAGTCACAGTCCCTACAGTCACCGTCCCTACAGTCACCTTCCCTACAGTCGCCTTCCCTACAGTCACCTTCCCTACAGTCACCGTCCCTACAGTCACCGTCCCTACATTCACCGTCCCTACAGTCACCTTCCCTACAGTCACCATCCCTACAGTCACCATCCCTACAGTCACCTTCTCTACAGTCACCGTCCCTAAAGTCACCATCCCTACAGCCACCTTCCCTACAGTCACCTTCCCTACAGTCACCATCCCTACAGTCACCTTCCCTACATTCACCGTCCCTACAGTCACCTTCCCTACAGTCACCATCCCTACAGTCACCGTCCCTACAGTCGCCTTCCCTACAGTCACCAACCCTACAGTCACCGTCCCTACAGTCACCGTCCCTACATTCACCGTCCCTACAGTCACCTTCCCTACAGTCACCATCCCTACAGTCACCGTCCCTACAGTCACCTTCCCTACAGTCGCCTTCCCTACAGTCACCATCCCTACAGTCACCGTCCCTACATTCACCGTCCCTACAGTCACCTTCCCTACAGTCACCTTCCCTACAGTCACCTTCTCTACAGTCACCGTCCCTACAGTCACCTTCCCTACAGTCACCTTCCCTACAGTCACCATCCCTACAGACACCATCCCTACAGTCACCTTCCCTACAGTCCCCTTCCCTACAGTCACCGTCCCTACAGTCACCATCCCTACAGTCACCTTCCCTACAGTCCCCTTCCCTACAGTCACCTTCCCTACAGTCACCATCCCTACAGACACCATCCCTACAGTCACCGTCCCTACAGTCACCTTCCCTACAGTCCCCTTCCCTACAGTCACCATCCCTACAGACATCGTCCCTACAGTCACCATCCCTACAGTCACCTTCCCTACAGTCCCCTTCCCTACAGTCACCGTCCCTACAGTCACCATCCCTACAGTCACCGTCCCTACAGTCACCGTCCCTACAGTCACCATCCCTACAGTCACCTTCCCTACAGTCACCGTCCCTACAGTCACCTTCCCTACAGTCACCTTCCCAACAGGAAACATGATGCTTTGGGGCTATTTCTCTGATAAAGGTACAGGCTGAATTTGCCGCATTGAGGGACCAATGGGCGGGGCCATGTATTGTAAAATCTTGGATGAGAACCTTCTTCCCTCAGCCAGAACACTGAAGATGGGTCATGGATGGGTCTTCCAGCATGACAATGACCCAAAACATATCGCCAAGGTAACAAAGGAGTGGCTCAAGAAGAAGCACATTAGGGTAATGGAGTGGCCTAGTCAGTCTCCAGACCTTCATCCTATAGAAAATTTATGGAGGGAGCTGAAGGTTCGAGTTGCCAAGCAACAGATAAGAAGCCATTAAGGATTTAGAGAAGATCTGTAAAGAAGAGTGGACAAAAATCCCTCCTGAGATGTGTGCAAACCTGGGGGCCAACTACAAGAAACGTCTGACCTCTGTGCTTCCAACTACAAGAAACGTCTGACCTCTGTGCTTCCCAACTACAAGAAACGTCTGACCTCTGTGCTTCCCATCTACAAGAAACGTCTGACCTCTGTGCTTCCAACTACAAGAAACGTCTGACCTCTGTGCTTCCAACTACAAGAAACGTCTGACCTCTGTGCTTCCCAACTACAAGAAACGTCTGACCTCTGTGCTTCCATCTACAAGAAACATCTGACCTCTGTGCCCCCAACTACAAGAAACGTCTGACCTCTGTGCTTCCACCTACAGGAAACGTCTGACCTCTGTGCTTCCACCTACAGGAAACGTCTGACCTCTGTGCTTCCCATCTACAAGAAACGTCTGACCTCTGTGCTTCCATCTACAAGAAATGTCTGACCTCTGTGCTTCCATCTACAAGAAACGTCTGACCTCTGTGCTTCCATCTACAAGAAACGTCTGACCTCTGTGCTTCCAACTACAAGAAACGTCTGACCTCTGTGCTTCCATCTACAAGAAACGTCTGACCTCTGTGCCTCCATCTACAAGAAACGTCTGACCTCTGTGCTTCCCATCTACAAGAAACGTCTGACCTCTGTGACCCCCAACTACAAGAAATGTCTGACCTCTGTGCTTCCAACTACAAGAAACGTCTGACCTCTGTGCTTCCAACAAGGGTTTCTCCACCAACTACTAAGGGGATCAAATACTTATTTTACTCCCTGAACTGCGACTCCATTTATAACATTTGTATCATGTGATTTTCTGGATTTTTGGTTGATATTCTGTCTCTATCATATAAAATACACCTATGATAAAAATTATACACCCGCCATTTCTTTGTAATCTGCAGGGATCAAATCATTATTTTCCCGGCTGTATATGAGGGGAACTTTGTATAATATTGGAGAATATGTTGAGGTTTATTTATATGAAAATAGCAATTCACCCAGTGAGAGTGTATGTACATTCATTCTGTGTGAATGGGGCCAAAAACAAATGTTATTTGGCGTATTTTCTGTGCTGGATGAATGTTTTTCATTGATTTAAAAATGGACAAAACCATTGTCCACTGTGCACTGGATGGTATTAAGTATCATAGATATCTTAGCGCCACCTAGTGACCAAAGGGGGTTGTTCTCTGTAGGAATGGTCATATCATACTTACCGCCATCTAGTGACCAAATGTGGTATTCTCACATTTAAACCAATGAAAAATAGAGAATACTGCATTTGCCCACTAGATGGTGCTAAGCATCATAGACACTTCGCTCCATCTAATGACTAAATGCGGTATTTTTTGTAGGAATTTCCTATGATAATTTGCACCATCTAGTAACCAAATGAGATATTCTCTCTTGTAAATCAATAAAATATTGATTGCAGGAATTTGTATAGCACCATCAATTTATGCAGCACTTTACATATGTATTGTACATTCACATCAGTCCCCATCCTCAAGGAGCTTACAATCATACACTAGGGCCAATTTTAGACAGGGTTTAATTCCCAGCATGTCTTTGGAGTGTGGGAGGAAACTGGAGTACCCAGAGAAAACCCACACAGGCAGAGCATGCAAATTCAAGGCAAGTAGTGTCGTGGTTGGGATTTGTACCACTCTCCTGCCCAAATATAGAGAATACCTCATTTGGTCACTAGATGGCGCTAAGTATCACAGGAGATTCCTATGTAGAATACCATATTTGGTCAGTAGATGGTGCTTAGCATCTATGATACTTTGCGCCATCTAGTGCACAAATGCAGTATTCTCTATTTTTCACTAATTTAAAATGTAGAATACTGCATTTGGTCACTAGATGGCACCTAGTGATAAATACTTAGCGCCATCTAGTGACCAAATATGGTATTCTACACAGGAATTTCCTGTGATACTTACTGCCATCTAGTGACCAAATGTGGTTTTCTTTATAGGAATAATTTCCTGCAAAAATTAGCGCCATCTAGTGACCAAATGTGGTATTCTTTGTAGGAATTTCCTATGATACTTAACACACCATCTAGTAACTAAATAAGGTATTCTACATAGGAATTTCCTGTGATACTTAGTGACATCTAGTGACCGAATGCGGTATTCTTTTTCAGAATTTCCTGTGATATTTGGTGCCATCTATTAACCAAATATGGTATTCTACGTAGAAATTTCCTATGATACTTACCGCCATCTAGTGACCAAATGTGGTATTCTTTGTAGGAATTTCCTATGATACTTAGCGCCATCTAGTGACCAAATATGGTATTCTATGCAGAAATTTCCTGTGATACTTAGCGCCATCTAATGACCAAATATGGTATTCTATATAGGAATTTCCTATGATACTTAGCTCCATCTAGTGACCAAATATGGTATTCTATGTAGAAATTTCCTGTGATACTTAGCGCCAGCTAGTAACCAAATATGGTATTCTACATAGGAATTTCCCGTGATACCTAGCGCCATCTAATGACCAAATATGGTACTCTATGCCGAAATTTTCTGTTTTATTTACCGCCATCTAGTGACCAAATGTGGTATTCCTTGTAGGAATTTCCTGTGATACTTAACGCCATCTAGTGACCATATATGGTAGTCTTTATCAGAATTTCTTGTGATATTTGGTGCCATCTAGTGACCAAATGCTGTATTCTTCATCAGAATTTCCTGTGATAATTAGCGCCATCTAGTGACCCAATGTGGAATGCTTTGCAGGAATTTCCTATGATACTTAGCACCATCTAGTGACCAGTTCTCCATTTCAAATCGAAGAAAAACACTTTTCCAGGACAGGAAATAGCTGGATAACATTTTTATTTTTGCCCCATTAGCACAGAAGGAATTTACTGAGCAGATTTCTCTGATGGTTCTATAAATAGACCTTTGTGTATTATTTGGGTGAGGGGGGAGGGGTGTATATATTATATATTTCAGTCCTCTGAGATGGGAAACGGTGAAGATTTATCTCTGTCCATCTCGTCCTTCAGAAGTTGACGACACGTTAGTGACAGGCGTGTAAATCCAGATGGTCATTAAATGAGTCTATTAATCTGGAAACCTTCATTTATTTCCCGCGTCCTTGGAAGACGATCGGTTACGGCGGGATGTAAGCGGCGTTCCTCTTTAACTCTTTCCTCTCCAGATTCATTAAGGAGAACTCTTCATCACCTTCGATAGAAGCCGTTCCAGCCGGGGGTTCCGGTTGGATGTCTCGCGGCACACATGTAGGAGTATTCTGTATCAGAGATCAGAGGAGATAACACTGACCTTCTATAAGAGGACCTGTCACCTCCGGAGACCTCATGGGCATTCCTTCTGGCTGCACAGCCCCTCCCACATCTGATAAGTCCTGAAACATGCCCCCCCCCCTGCGGATCCTGGAATGAAGAGTGTGGACACTATGACGATCTGTGTAGGTGTGACGACTCCCAGCATCTGCTAACGAATGTTCTGATGTGCGGTGATGTGTCCACACATAATAACGTCTTCTAATATGTAATCTCCGGACACACCGGGGTCTGCGTATAAAATGTTTGCTCTGTGAATGTCTAAGCATTCGCACAACTGTCACTAATAGTCCCCGTAATATTTATAATTATCTGTTTTTCCTATAATCGTCAGCTCCATCTACTGGCCACAATGTGGTATTTTCTTTCCTGAGGTATTTTAGTAAAATACTGCATTTTGGCCACTAGGGGGAGCTGGCGATCACAGGAAGTATTACAATATTTGCAATGGCTGTGGGAATGCTGAGACTTCCTTAGTAATCATTGATAGGAATGAAGTGGTGGAAATACAGATATTATACATGATTTTTGTTCTAATGTCTGAACAGTAAAGTTCCATCTGCACTTCAGGCTCCTCCCTCTTAGTGAGATAGCATTGTTCTGAAGTTCTCCTTCTGATTGGTCAGTCACGAAGCAGCGGATGTTGGGAGAATGTTTCTACATGTGTTTCTATCTTTTCCTCTATAGAAATTTCCTGTAGTACTTTGCACCCTCTAGTGACCAAATGTGGTATTCTCATATTTAAATAAATGAAAAAAAAAAAAAAAAAAGAGAATACCGCATGTGTCCACTAGATGGTGCTAAGTAAATAATGTTTGTTCTAATGTCTGAACAGTAAAGTTATGAACAGTAACAGTAGATACTTAGCGCCATCTAATGACTGAATGCGATATTCTTTGTAGGAATTTTCTATGATAATTAGCGCCATCTAGTAACCAAATGTGGTATTCTCTGTTGTAAATCAATGAAATATAGAGACTAGAGGGTATTAAGTATACCTATTGCCATCCAGTAACCAAATATGGTATTCTACATAGGCATTTCCTGTGATACGTGGCGCCATCTACTGACCAAATGTGGTAATATGAAGAATAATTAGAAGGGTTGCGCAGGGAACATGATATATAGAATAGGTACCCACATCCCAAAATTTTAAGAAAAAAAAATGGATAATACCGCATTTGGCAACTAGATGGCGCTAAGTATCACAGGAAATACCTATGTACAATACCATATTTGGTTACTAGATGGCATTAAGCATACTTGGCGCCATATAGTAACCAAATAAGGTATTCTTTATTGGAATTTCCTGTGATACT
Source organism: Pelophylax lessonae (assembly GCF_965119305.1). Lineage (NCBI taxonomy): Eukaryota > Metazoa > Chordata > Amphibia > Anura > Ranidae > Pelophylax > Pelophylax lessonae. The sequence continues at coordinate 18,095 of NW_028120118.1, forward strand.
TAGCGCCATCCAGTGACCAAATGTGGTATTCTTAAATTTAAATAAATGAAAAATAGAGAATACTGAATTTATCCACTAGATGGTGCTAAGCTACATAGATACTTAGCTCTATCCAATGACTGAATGCGGTATTCTTTGCTAATTTCCTATGATAATTAGCGCCATCCAGTGACCAAATGTGGTATTCTCTGTTGTAAATCAATAAAATATGGAGAATAATTAGAAGGTAGCCCAGGGGATATTATATATAGAATAAGTACCCAAATTTATAGAAAAAAATGAAATATGGAGAATACCGCATTTGGCCACTAGAGGGCACTAAGTATCACAGGAAATTTATTCTACATAGAAATTTCCTGATACTTAGTGCCATCTACTGACCAAATGTGGTATTCTCTAATTAAAATCAATGAAAAACAGAGAATACCGCATTTTTCCACTACATAGTGCTAAGCATTATAGATACTTAGCACTATCCAATGACTGAATGTGGTATTCTTTGCAGGAATTTCCTATGATAATTAGCGCCATCTAGTGACCAAATATGGTATTCTATATAGGCATTTCCTGTGATCCTTAGTGCCCTCTAGTGACCAAATGTGGTATTCTTTGTTTTAAATCAATGAAATTCAGAGAATACCGCATTTGGCCACTAGAGGGACACTTATCGCCATCCAGTGACCAAATGTGGTATTCTTAGATTTAAATAAATGAAAAATAGAGAATACTGCATTTGTCCACTAGATGGTGCTAAGCTTCATAGATACTCAGCGCCATCTGATGACTGAATGCGGTATTCTTTGTAAGAATTTCCTATGATAATTAGCTCCATCTAGTAACCAAATATGGTATTCTATATAGGCCTTTCCTGTGATCCTTGGTGCCCTCTAGTGACCAAATGTGGTATTCTCTGTTGTAAATCAATGCAATTCAGAGAATACCGCATTTGGCCACTAGAGGGCACTAAGGATCACAGGAAATGCCTATATAGAATATTATATTATTATACAGGATTTATATAGCGCCAACAGTTTGCGCAGCGCTTTACAATGTGAAGGCAGACAGTACAGTTACAATACAATTTGGAACAAAAGGAATCAGAGGGCCCTACTCATGAGAGCTTACCATATTTGGTTACTAGATGGCGCTGGACTTATCTCTCCAGATCCTTACTGGTCACCCGACTTTTCCTTGCTGCAGTTAGGCAGCATAGCCAGTTCACCTCCCCTCCCCCAGCCAGGGCAATGAATGAGCAGCAGCAGACTAATATGTTCATCCCTCTGCCCCCTTGTCATCACACGCGATGAATTTCCGGCTACACACAGATCAATAAGCAGCAAATGTCGGGTTTTGTACCAATCAGGAGCTGTAAATGGTTTTATGGGGGGGGGGGGGCAGGGGGTGCTGGCTTTCTGAATGGTCCTGTCATGATGGGCATGTATCATTGGGAGAGGTTGTCATTTGAGGTAAGTGATAGCATTAAAACCTCAATCAGGATAGAAGGGTCTTTATCCAATAGGAAGGTGAATGGGGGGGGGGGGCTGGCTTTATCAGCCGAGCGGAGTCCCCCTTTAAATCACAATGTGCGCATGCTGGATGTGTAGAAGTTATCTGGATGAACGGCATCCTGGGAAATGAGATGTAAATGAGGGTTAATTGATTTCCTCCAGTCGGTGAAGTTTTCTTGGTGGTGCAGCTGTCACAGGGTGCCGCGGCACAGCTGGAGGACGCTCGGGGTCCCGGCGGTCAGCGCTGCCACCTGCAGAATGTGTGAATAATCTCTCCGGGGGGGCCCTTTATTAATGAGGATCTGTCAGTCAATGGGCTCATTAATAGCAGAGATGGAAAAGTCTGGAAACTTCTCTGATGGCGTCCGCATCATCGCTCAATAAAATGATTCCGAAGATCCCCTCCCCCACAATCCCCGGATCCTCTTATTGGGGGGGGGGGGGTTCATGGAGGATATGGGATGTGGGGGGAGATGTGACCCCCCCCCCCTTAGTAAAATCTCAGATAACACCATTTCCAAGCTTTATACATTTTCTTCTTTCACTGTAGAGGGCATGTGACCTGGTATGGTTCAGAAGGGGGGGGGCACTCGCTCCCCCCCTCCTCTCCTGACTTGACAGATAAGGGTCCAGTATGGGTTTTTGGGGTGGGGGGGCTACGCTGTTTTTATTTATTTTTTTATTTTGCCATGGGGTTCCCCTAAAAATCCATACCCGACATGCAGAGCCTGGTACAGACTGGGGGAGGCGGGGACCCCTGCCCCTCCCCCTCTGTTTTTTTCCATAATTTTTATTTGTTGGCTTTTTTTGTTACGTTCAGCTGTCAGCGGGAAACCCACTGACAGCTAATGAGCCATCCATTCTTAAGGATGCAGCACCCACCCATGCTGAGGGCATGTGGCCTGGTATGGTTCAGAAGGGGGGGGGGGCGCTCGCTCGTCCTCCCCCCTTTTCTGACCTGACAGATAAGGGTCTGGTATGGATTTTGGGGGGGACCCTACGCTGTTTTTTTTTTCTTTTTTTAATTTGCTGTGGGGTTCCGCCTAAAATCTATACCCGACATGAAGAGCCTGGTACAGACTGGGGGGGGGGCTCTGTTTTTTTTCCATCATATTTAAATGTTTGCTTTTTGTGTTACATTCAGCTGTCAGCGGGAAACTTACTGACAGCTGATGAGTCCTCCGTTGTTAAGGACACGGCACCCTCCCCCCATTTTGAGAGCATGTGGCCTGGTATGGTTCAGGAGGGAGTGGGCAACACGCTCGTCCTCCCCCCTTTCCTAACCTGCCAGGCTGCATGCTCAGGTAAGGGTCTGGTATGGATTGGGGGGGGGGGGGCACGCTGTTTTTTTTTCCCATAATTTTTAATTGTTGGCTTTTTTTTTTTTTTTTTACACCCGCTGACAGCTGATGAGTCATCCGTTGTTATGAAAACAGTGGCCGGCTTCCTGGCCTGCTCCTTAGCAACCAGCTACCTCGACCCCCGCGCTGTTTTTTGACAAATACCGCATGTGATACCGCCAGAAAAACCCTGGCAGGAAATATCGCATTTTCTTTTACTCTCTGCTCCATTTGTGAATTGGACTTAAGAGTTTTTAAAGTGATATTTACCGACATATTTTTCCCCCCGGTAAATACCGCATAATCGTTATTTATTTTTTATTTTTTTGGATTAGACTTAATTTACTGCATACGATAATTTATGCAAATGAGTAATATGATATCCTTATCACATGCGGTAACAGTTAGTAAATTGACCCCCATTGTACTTCTCTCCGCTCAGGTTTCTCTCTGCTCTTCTTCTGTGGAGGTGCTGCCACCTGCAGGACAACTAGAAATATTAATGAATTCAACACTTCCTCTTTACATTGTAATTACACATAATTCAAAAAATTGATACGTTGATATCTGATACTGAGACATTGTTACAACTGTCATCACAGGGTTACTGTATATAAGACAGTGGTTCTTAACCTTGTTGGAGGTACTGAACCCCACCAGTTTTATATGCGCATTCACCGAACCCTTCTTAATTGGAAAAATAAAATATGATTTTTTCAAATTCAAAACATAGGTATATATATTTATACATAGGTGCACAAAATGAACAAAACCATTAAAACATGGGGGGGGGGGTTGGGAGGGCATACCATGGGGTGTCAGGAGGGCACACACTGGGGGGGAGGTGTTGGGAGAGCATACCATGGGGTATCAGGAGGGCACACACTGGGGGGGTTTGGGAGGACATACAATGGGGTGTCAGGAGGGCACACACTGGGGGGGAGGTGTTGGGAGGATATACCATGGGGTATCAGGAGGGCACACACCAGGGTGCATTCACAATGCTTTATTGAGCTAAATGAAAAGGACATGCATTTCCATTTGTCCCCTAACAGCACCTCTATGCTAAGCTGCAGTAACTCAGCAGACTTAGCATAGAGGTGCTTGTAAACTAATCCACCATGTACAGCTAGCTGAGCCTACCTCCAGGAACATTCACTCGGCTCCCTCTGCTCAGCTGCTCACACTTCCCTCTTTCAGGCGGGCGCGATCTCCATGGTCAGGTACATCCCCATCCCACCCACTCAAGCAGCAAGCAGCCTGCAGGAGATAGGCTGGAAACCTGCTGGGGGAGGTACAGGGGGCGGAGCGTCAAGTGTCTATGTGTAATGGCTGCGAGTTGTCTCGACCACAGCTCTGATTTCCCGGGGTGCGCTCGGCCTCACAATCAGTAATATTTTCTCGGGGGGGAGCAATTGCCCCATTGCCCCCCCCTCCCCCCCGCCGAACCCGTGAGACTGACTCACCGAACCCCTGGGGTTCGATCGAACCCAGGTTAAGAACCACTGATATAAGAAGACCATCTGTGACCATAACACCCCCAAATCCCACCGCCATGATCATCCATAACACTCCCAAAGGGTGGTAATAAACAGCGCATACTCAGACTGGGCTGAGGTAGTAAGCGGGGTCCCCCAAGGCTCAGTCCAGGGACCAACCTTGTTCAATTTATTCATAAACAGCATTGAGGAAGGGATCGGTAGTTCAATATCAGTTTTTGCAGATGACACAAAATTGGGCAGGGCAATAACTGCACAGCATGAAGCAGATATCCTACAGAATGACCTGGACAAAATTACGGAGTGGGCAACGACATGGCAAATGAGGTTTAATGTGGAGAAGTGTAAGGTTTTGCACTTGGGGACCAAAAACATAAAAGCACAATACACGTTAGGAGGGGAACCCTTGGGGGAATCAAAAATGGAGAAAGATCTGGGAGTCTTGGTTGATGATAGACTTGGTAATAGCATGCAATGTCAAGCGGCAGCTGCCAAAGCTAGCAGAATATTAGCATGCATAAAGAAAGGGATGTATTCCAAAGATAAAACTATAATATTTCCACTTTATAAAACTCTGGTCCGACCGCATCTGGAGTATTCTGTCCAGTTCTGGTCGCCAGTCCTCAGGAGGGATGTGTTGGAGCTGGAGAGAGTCCAGAGAAGGGCAACTAAACTAATTAGGGGATTGGAGGACCTTGATTATGAAGAGCGTCTACAATCACTTGATTTATTCTCCCTGGAGAAGAGACGCCTGAGGGGGGACATGATAGCAATTTTTAAATATCTCAATGGGGATCTCAGCTTAGAAAAAAAGCTGTTTAGTCGAAGGGATTGCATGAGGACTCGGGGGCATACAATGCGATTAGAGGAGAAGCGTTTTAACCTCAGGCAACGTGGAGGGTTCTTTACTGTTAGGGCTACAAGATTGTGGAATTCTCTACCACAAGAGGTGGTTTCTGCGGGTAGTATGGTGGCTTTCAAAAGACTATTAGACGTACATCTCAAGAATCAGAACATTCAGGGGTATGTGAGATGATTACGGCCACACACACCTACTCGGGTTGAACTGGATGGACTATTGTCTTTATTCAACCTCACCTACTATGTAACTATGTAACTATGTAACTCCCAGATCCCACCGCCATGAACATCCATAACCATCCCAGATCCCATCACCAAGACCATCCGTGATCATAACATTCCCAGATCCCACCGCCATGAACATCCACGGCCATAACACTCCCAGATCCCACCGCCATGAACATCCATAACCATATCACTCCCAGATCCCACCGCCATGAACATCCATTACCAGAACACTCCCAGATTCCACCACCATTAACATCCATGACCCTAACATTCCCAGATCCCACTGACATGAACATTCATTACCATAACACTCCCAGATCCCACCGCCATTAACATCCATAACCATAACACTCCCAGATCCCACCGCCATGAACATCCATGACCATAACACTCCCAGATTCCACCACCATGACCATTCATGACGCTAACATTCCCAGATCCCACCACCAAGACCATCCCTGATCATAACACTCCCAGATCCCACCGCCATGACCATAGCACTCCCAGATTCCACGATTATGACCATTTCTGACCATACCACTCCCAGATCTCACCACCATGACCATTTGTGACCATAACACTCCCATATCCCAATGTTAGTCAGTGTTTAGTTCTGTGCAGAGTCTAATTCACTTGGATATGGGGATATGGGTATCAGAGGACATGGAAGGTATCGGAGGATATAGAAAGTATCCAAGGATATAGAGGGTTTCGGAGTATATGGAGGGTATCAGAGGATATAGAAGGTATTGGAGGATATGGAAGGAATCTGAGGATATGGAGGGTATTGGAGGATATGGAAGTATTGGAGGATATGGAGGGTATTGGAGGATGTGGAGGGTATTGGAGGATGTGGAGGGTATTGGAGGATATGGAGGGTATTGGAGGATGTGGAGGGTATTGGAGGATATGGAATGTATCAAAGTATATGGAGTGTATCGGAGGATATAGAAGGTATTGGAAAATATGGAGGTTTCTGGGGATATGGAGGGTATCAGAGGATATGGAAGGTATTGAAGGATATTGAAGATATCGGAGGATATTTAAGTTATCAGAGGATATGAAAGGTATCCGAGGATACAGAGGGTATCGGAGGATATGGAGGGTGTTGGAGGATATGGAGGGTATTGGAGGATATGGAGGGTGTTGGAGGATATGGAGGTTATCGGAGGATATGGAGGGTGTTGGAGGGTTTTGGAGGATATGGAGGGTATTGGAGGATATGGAGGGTGTTGGAGGATATGGAGGGTAACAGGGGATATGGAGGTTGTTGGGAGGATACAGAGGGTATTGGAGGATATGGAGGGTGTTGGAAGATATGGAAGGTATTGGAGGATATGGAGGGTGTTGGAGGATATGGAGGGTATTTGAGGATATGGAGGGTGTTGGAGGATATGGAGGGTAACAGAGGATATGGAGGGTATCGGAGGATAGGAAGCATGTTGGAAGGATATGGAGGGTGTTGGAGGACATGGAGGGTATTGGAGGATATGGAGGGTGTTGGGAGAATATGGAGGGTATTGGAGGATATGGAGGGTATCGGAAGATATGGAGGGTGTTGGAGGATATGGAGGGTAACAGAGGATATGGAGGGTAACAGAGGATATGGAGGTTGTTGGGAGGATACGGAGGGTATTGGAGGATATGGAGGGTGTTGGGGGATATGGAGGGTATTGGAGGATATGGAGGGTGTTGGAGGATATGGAGGGTAACAGAGGATATGGAGGGTATCGGAGGATATGAAGGGTGTTGGAAGGATATGGAGGGTGTTGGAGGACATGGAGGGTATTGGAGGATATGGAGGGTGTTGGGAGGATATGGAGGGTGTTGGGAGAATATGGAGGGTATTGGAGGATATGGAGGGTATTGGAGGATATGGAGGGTGTTGGGAGAATAGGGAGGGTATTGGAGGATATGGAGGGTGTTGGGAGGATATGGGGGGTATTGGAGGATATGGAGGGTGTTGGGAGGACACGGAGGGTGTTGGGAGGATATGGAGGGCATCGGAGGATATGTAGGGTATCAGAGGACATGGAGGGTGTCGGAGAATATGGAGGGTATGGAGGGTGTTGGAGGATATGGAGGGAATTGGAGGATATGGAGGATATCAGAGGATATGTAGTGTATCAGGGGGCCATGTAGGGTTCAGAGAATATGGAGGGTATTGGAGGATATGGAGGGTGTCGGGAGGATATGGAGGGTATTGGAGGATATGAAGGGTGTTGGGAGGACATGGAGGGTATCAAAGGATATGGAGGGTGTTGGGAGGATATGCAATAATGCAAGGAATCAGAGGATATGGAGGTAGCTGGAGGATATGAAGGGTATTGGAGGATATGGAGGGTATCTGAGGATATGGAGGGTGTTGGGAGGATATGAAGGGTATTGGAGGATATGGAGAGTATCGGAGGATATGGAGGGTATCAGAGGATTTGGAGGGTTTTGGGAGGATATGGAGGGTATTGAAGGCTATGGAGGGTATTGAACGATATGGAGGGTATCAGAGGATATGGAGTGTTTTGGGAGAATATGGAGGGTATTGGAGGCTATTGAAGGATATGGAGGGTTTCAGAGGATATGGAGGGTTTTGGGAGGATATGGAGGGTATTGGAGGCTATGGAGGGTATTGAAGGATATGGAGGGTATGGAGGGTATCGGAGGATATGGAGGGTGTTGGAGGATATTGGAGGTATCAGAGGATATGGTGGATGTTGGCAGGATATGGAGGGTATTGGAGGATATGGATGTATCAGAGGATTTGGAGGATATTGGAGAATATGGAGGGTATAAGAAGATAAGGAGGGTGTTTGGAGGATATCAGAGGATATGGAGGGTGTTGGGAGGATATAGAGGGTATTGGAGGATATGGAGGGTGTTGGGAGGAAATGGACGGTGTTGGAGGATATGGAGGGTGGGTATAGGAGGATATGGAGGGTGTTGGGAGGAAATGGACGGTGTTGGAGGATTTGGAGGGTGTAGGAGAATATGGTGGGTATTTGAGGATATGAAAGTCTCAATATGAAATTATTAGGCAGATGATTCCATTCCCTTAATTTGTTTCAGTCAGTGTGAATGCTGCATGTCTGCCCTCTAGTGGTCACAGTATAAACTTCATGTTTTCCTGTAAGAGTGCAGATGAGTTCCAGCCTTCCTGAGCTCTCTGTGCTGTCATATCTGTCCTCTGGGTTCATAGCAGGAAGTGATAACACAGAGGCAGTGCTGGCTGAGCTACCTGGAAGGAGTTTATAATGAATATGGAAATCCTGACTTGCTGCCTCAGCCGCCTTCCATTCGATTTGGCACCATAGATAAAAAAAAGAACAGGAAATGTCCTTCTTCCCATCACTCAGGATTGGATGATTTATGTCCATCAATGTCATTACATCTCAGTGAGGTCCCAGTAGAGGTCATAGGGGGCTCTCCGCTCACAGTGCTCAAAAATGGAAGATCTCTGGAGTTTACCTTTACACTACAGAATGACAAGTAATGGTGAAGATGTTATAGTTCCCCTTTATATTCTATAAAATCACAAGTAATGGTTGTAACGGAATCGCCGACCCACAACGTTAATGTGGTCTTTCGTCAGTATACGGCTTCCGCCAGTCTGGACAGATATAGATATTCCAGCCACCCTACATACAAAAACTAGCCTGAACTTAGCTTGTATGTGTCTGAAAACAACTAACTCTTTATTGAACAAGAAACAGACTTTTATACACTTGAGAAGTATGTCAGTCACTAAATGAACAATGACCCGAATATTAACCAAAAACATCACACAATGGTTAGATAACGAGGTACAGCTGACTCATGGCTAATCCCATCTAGACAAGGTTATCATTTACATGCTAATTAACTCAGCGCACTCTGAAAGACCAGACTGCTGGCAACAAGGCTAAAACAAAATACAAAATCATAAGTCATAAGACAGGGGATTGAGCTGATGGTATTAACATCTGCTAGGAGTCTGACTGTGTGAAGCCTTATTGGCAATAGGCAGCTAGGTCTAGAGTATCAGAGTCTTCATATATTCTTTGAGATATATTGTTGATAATTATTACTGTCCCACTTGAAGCAATCCAAACCATATTCAGTGTCCATGAAGTCCATCATTTCCTTGGTCACCCTGTGTCCCTAATAAACACAGGGTGACTTACACATGAGAGGGGCCTAGGGGGCAGAGAGAGGGATTTCCCAACCTCTCTAAGGTAAGCTGGGTTCCACAGGCCCCCCCAACCAAAGTGACTCCAGTCATAATGGTGATGATGTCATAGTTTCCCTTTATATTCTATAGAATCACAAGTAATAGTGATGATGTCATAACTCTGTCCATTGTCCCCTGATGGTCCTGCAAATGGTAGGTGTAACAGAGCCGCGACCCACACTGTGTTTGTGGGCTTCCGTCAGTATACGGCTTCCTCCAGTCTGAACATAGATATCAGATATTCCAGCCGCCCCCATACAAAGCTAACCGACAACTTAGCTTGTATGTGTCTGAAAACAACTAACTCCTTTATTAAACAAGAAACAGACTTTTATAGACTTGAGAAGTATGTCAGTCACTACATGAAGAATGAGCCGAATATTTACCCAAAACATCACACAATGGTTAGATAACGAGGTACAGCTGACTCATGGCTAATCCCATCTAGACAAGGTTATCATTAACATGCTAATTAACTCAGCAAACTTAAACCTGCTGAGGTGACAAGACTTCCCCGGCAACAAAGCTAAAACAAAATACACAATTACACATTATCCTAAGTATAAACACAGAACACCTTATTATACAGACAATAGGAAGAGACCCCAGTATCAGTCTATCCGTCTCCTACATTGAAGTACATGGAATACACATCTACGTATTTCTATGAATATTTAGGAGTCACAGACTTCATGGTAACAGGCTATAGGTCTCACAGTGTAAAGTGGGATTAAATCTTCATATTTCTTGAAAGATATTGTTGATAATTATTACTCTCTCATTTGAAGTAATCCAAACCATATTCAGTGTCCATGAAGTCCATCATTTCCTTGGTTGTCCTGTGTCCCTAATAGACACAGGGTGACTTACACATAAGAGGGGCCTAGGGGGCTGAGACAGAGATTTCCCAACCTCTATAAGGTAAGCTGGGTTCCACAGGCCCCCAACCAAAGTGACTCCCATCACAGTAGGGTTGCGAAGGGGTGAAGTGACATCATATGTTGGTCTCTGGACTCTGGGTGAAGCCACACAGTCTTTGGCGATTCATTGTATGGAGGTGATGTCACACAATGTATCGGGGTGATGTCACTGAGTGTATGGAGGTGATGTCACACAATGTATCGGGGTGATGTCACTCAGTGTATGGCGATGATGTCACACAATGTATCAGGGTAATGTCACTCAGTGTATGGCGATGATGTCACACAATTTATCAGGGTAATGTCACTCAGTGTATGGCAATGATGTCACACAATGTATTGGGGTGATGTCACTCAGTGTATGGTGATGATGTCACACAATGTATCAGGGTGATGTCACTCAGTGTATGGTGGTGATGTCACACAATGTATCGGGGTGATGTCACTCAGTGTATGGTGATGATGTCACACAATGTATCGGGGTGATGTCACTCAGTGTATGGTGATGATGTCACACAATGTATTGGGGTGATGTCACTCAGTGTATGGTGATGATGTCACACAATGTATCGGGGTGATGTTACTCAGTGTATGGAGGTGATGCCACACAATGTATTGGGGTGATGTCACTCAGTGTATGGTGATGATGTCACACAATGTATCGGGGTGATGTCACTCAGTGTATGGCGGTGATGTCACACAATGTATCGGGGTGATGTCACTCAGCGTATGGCAATGATGTCACACAATGTATCGGGGTGATGTCACTCAGCGTATGGCAATGATGTCACACAATGTATTGGGGTGATGTCACTCAGTGTATGGTGATGATGTCACACAATGTATCGGGGTGATGTCACTCAGTGTATGGTGATGATGTCACACAATGTATCGGGGTGATGTCACTCAGTGTATGGTGATGATGTCACACAATGTATTGGGGTGATGTCACTCAGTGTATGGCGGTGATGTCACACAATGTATCGGGGTGATGTCACTCAGTGTATGGTGATGATGTCACACAATGTATCGGGGTGATGTCACTCAGTGTATGGTGATGATGTCACACAATGTATCGGGGTGATGTCACTCAGTGTATGGCGATGATATGACACAATGTATCGGGGTGATGTCACTCAGTGTATGGTGATGTCACACAATGTATTGGGGTGATGTCACTCAGTGTAAGGTGATGTCACACAATGTATCGGGGTGATGTAACTCAGTGTATGGCGATGATGTCACACAATGTATCGGGGTGATGTCACTCAGTGTATGGTGATGTCACACAATGTATCGGGGTGATGTCACTCAGTGTATGGTGATGTCACACAATGTATTGGGGTGATGTCACTCAGTGTATGGTGATGTCACACAATGTATTGGGGTGATGTCACTCAGTGTATGGTGATGTCCCACAATGTATCGGGATGATGTCACTCAGTGTATGGTGGTGATGTCACACAATGTATCGGGGTGATGTCAGTCAGAGTACGGTGATGATGTCACACAATGTATCGGGGTGATGTCACTCACTGTATGGTGATGATGTCACACAATGTATCGGGGTGATGTCACTCGGTGTATGGTGATGATGTCACACAATGTATCGGGGTGATGTCACTCAGTGTATGGTGATGATGTCACACAATGTATCGGGGTGATGTCACTCAGTGTATGGCGGTGATGTCACACAATGTACCGGGGTGATGTCACTCAGTGTATGGTGATGATGTCACACAATGTATGGAGGTGATGTCACTCAGTGTATGGTGATGATGTCACACAATGTATGGAGGTGATGTCACTCGGTGTATGGTGATGATGTCACACAATGTATCGGGGGGATGTCACTCAGTGTATGGTGATGATGTCACACAATGTATCGGGGTGATGTCACTCAGTGTATGGTGATGATGTCACACAATGTATCGGGGTGATGTCACTCAGTGTATGGTGATGATGTCACACAATGTATCGGGGTGATGTCACTCAGTGTATGGTGATGATGTCACACAATGTATTGGGTTGATGTCACTCAGTGTAAGGTGATGTCACACAATGTATTGGGGTGATGTCACTCAGTGTATGGTGATGTCACACAATGTATCGGGGTGATGTAACTCAGTGTATGGCGATGATGTCACACAATGTATCGGGGTGATGTCACTCAGTGTATGGTGATGATGTCACACAATGTATCGGGGGGATGTCACTCAGTGTATGGTGATGATGTCACACAATGTATCGGGGTGATGTCACTCAGTGTATGGTGATGATGTCACACAATGTATCGGGGTGATGTCACTCAGTGTATGGCGATGATGTCACACAATGTATCGGGGTTATGTCACTCAGTGTATGGCGATGATATCACACAATGTATCGGGGTGATGTCACTCAGTGTATGGTGATGTCACACAATGTATTGGGGTGATGTCACTCAGTGTAAGGTGATGTCACACAATGTATTGGGGTGATGTCACTCAGTGTATGGTGATGTCACACAATGTATCGGGGTGATGTCACTCAGTGTATGGCGATGATGTCACACAATGTATCGGGGTGATGTCACTCAGTGTATGGTGATGATGTCACACAATGTATCGGGGGGATGTCACTCAGTGTATGGTGATGATGTCACACAATGTATCGGGGTGATGTCACTCGGTGCATGGTGATGATGTCACACAATGTATCGGGGTGATGTCACTCAGTGTATGGCGATGATGTCACACAATGTATCAGGGTTATGTCACTCAGTGTATGGCGATGATATCACACAATGTATCGGGGTGATGTCACTCAGTGTATGGTGATGTCACACAATGTATTGGGGTGATGTCACTCAGTGTAAGGTGATGTCACACAATGTATTGGGGTGATGTCACTCAGTGTATGGTGATGTCACACAATGTATCGGGGTGATGTAACTCAGTGTATGGTGATGTCACACAATGTATCGGGGTGATGTCACTCAGTGTAAGGTGATGTCACACAATATATCGGGGTGATGTCACTCACTGTATGGTGATTGTTATACCTGAAGGGTTTCACATGTACTGTCACTTTAAGGCTGGCTCCACCCAGGAGTGATGACAAGGGTCAAGGGGCAGAGTGGCCATCTTTAGACACATGTAGAGATGTATTGATATGCAGAGCTGTCCTGTAATGCTGTACAGTGAGTCCCGAATAAACAACCGTTGTTCCAGACCAGAGTCCTGTGTCTCTCACAACACGGAGAATATAACAGTGGCGACGAGGATGGGATTTTCAAGGTTACTATCCGTGTGAGAAAGGAAAGGAAGAAAAAAAAAACTCTGGATTGTCAGGAATACAAACACCCACAGAGCCCAGCAGGAAAATGTCATTGATCGGGACATTAAGTGAATTTGATGGCGAACAGACATCGTGGATTTCTTGGATTGAAAGATTAGAACAATATTTCTGTGCAAATGCCATCCCAGGCGACAGGCAAGTAGCAGTGTTTCTGACAGTGGTTGGTGCTAGGACATATGACACTCTTAGGGATCTCCTTTTCCCTGAAAAACCAGCAACTAAGACTTTGGCAGAGCTCCTGACACTGTTAGGAAATCACTTCCAGCCTAAACCACTAGAGATTGCAGAAAGATTCAGGTTCTATCAGCGGCAGCAGCAGCCAGGTGAAGATATTAAGGCTTATGTGCTCGCCCTTCGCAGACTAGCCTCAACCTGTTCTTTTGGGGAGTATTTACCAACTGCACTGAGGGATAAGTTTGTCATGGGACTGAATAGTGAGTCTAGCCAAAAGAGACTGTTAACAGAGAAAGACCTTACCCTTACAAAGGCAATTGAGATAGCTTCAGTGATGGAAATGGCTGTGAAAGATACAGAAGCTTTGAACCCCCAGAGCAGAAGGGAAGAGGTTAAAGAGGAAGTTTTCAGAACAGCAGTCAAGCAAACAGCAGCTAACTGTAAATATAGAACCTCACCAACCAGGACGTCAGCTTGCTACCGTTGTGGGAATACAGACCATGATCACAAAGTCTGCCGGTTTAAGGATCAGCTCTGTCATAATTGTGGAAAGGCAGGCCATCTGAAACGAGTCTGCCGTAGTAAGAAGGTGCGAAATAAACAACCTCTGAACCCCAGGACAAAGGCATATATGGTGGGAAGATATACATCGTCATCTGAATCAGAGGATGAGGAAGTGCTCCACAGATTGGACATACATCATATGCATTCAGCACCCTCAGCAATGACTGTAGAGGTAACCGTGGAAGGAAAGAAACTCAAGATGGATGTAGACACAGGAGCAGCAGTTTCAGTTATCACCCAGAAACAATGGAGAAAACTTCTGATCCGAACAACTGTCCGTCCAACACCAATCAAACTGCAGACATATTCAAAGCAGATACTCCACCCACTGGGGTACGTGAAAGTACAGGTATCCTACAAGGGTCAGACAAAGAGAATGCCATTATATATCCTAGAACATGGGGGACCCCCTCTTTTTGGGAGAGACTGGATTGCTCACTTTGGCATGCCAGACATCGCCATTAACCCCTGCAACACCGTGACCATCCCATCAGGGGATGAAGAGGGATGGGTGAAGTCCCTGAAACAGCGATTCCCGCAAGTCTTTGATAACCATTTGGGAAAAATAAAGCATGACTGTGTGAGACTCAGGCTGAAACCCAATGCCCAGCCTAGGTTCTTCAAAGCTCGGACGGTACCTTTCGCACTCCGAGCAGGTGTGGAAGCTGAACTAAGCCGGCTGGAGGAACAAGGTGTCATCTCAAAGGTAGAGCACAGCGAGTGGGCATCACCAGTTGTACCAGTAAAGAAAGCGAATGGGGACTTACGCATTTGTGGCGATTTCCGCATGGCACTAAATTCTCAACTGGAGATAGACCAGTATCCCCTACCCAGAGTAGATGACATTTTTGCCTCTCTTGCAGGAGGTCAAAAGTTCACCAAGCTTGATCTCAGGCAAGCTTATTTACAGTTTGAGGTCCACCCTTCGTCCCGCAAGTTTCTAACAATCAACACTCACAAGGGACTGTATGAATACAATCGGATGGTGTTTGGGGTAGCCTCCGCCCCAGCCATTTGGCAACGCAAAATGGATGAGATTTTGGCGGACATTCCTTTCACACAGTGCCTGTTAGATGACATGCTCATCACGGGCCTGACGGACCAGGAACACAAGCGTAACGTGGAGCTTGTGTTGGCCAGACTCCAAGAGCAGGGTCTAAAAGTGAACTTAGCGAAATGCCAATTCATGGTACCTAAATTGGAGTTTTGTGGCCACCTTGTGGATGCAGAGGGTATACACACCACGGAAGCCAAAGTTGATGCTTTAGTAAAAGCTCCAGCCCCGACCAACGTCCAGCAGCTGCGATCATACCTGGGCTTGCTGAACTATTACCACAAATTCCTGCCGGATCTAGCACACACTTTGTTTCCATTAAACAAGCTTTTGGAGAAACACTCCAGATGGAACTGGTCGGCTGCATGCCAACGTGCTTTTGAAGTTTCTAAGCGAAAGCTGTTGGCGTCACGCATGCTCGTGCACTATGACCTCCAAAGGCCTCTCACCTTGGCTTGTGATGCCTCACCCTATGGTCTAGGGGCTGTACTATCTCACGTTTTACCAGATGGGTCAGAGAAACCTGTGGCATTCGCCTCCAGGTCCTTGACAAAAGCAGAAAGCAATTACTCTCACATTGACAAAGAGGCTCTGGCGCTCATATGGGCAATTAAGAAGTTTCATCTTTACCTGTATGGTAGGGAATTCACCATACTGACTGATCATAAACCACTCCTTCAGATCTTTAGCCCTGACAAAGGCATCTCCCAGACGACTGCAGCCCGTCTTCAACGCTATGCCCTATTCTTGGGAGCATATAGCTACAAAATCCAGTATCGCAGCCATGATGCCAACGCTAATGCAGACGCCATGTCCCGTCTGACAAGGACATTAACAGACTCTTCTCCACCTGTCAAGAGTTGTCGTTACACTAGCCTGTCCTTTCTGTCTTCCGGGGAAGTAGCAGCCCATACAGCCAAGGATACCTTCCTTAAGACAATACTCTCCTGGGTACGGTACGGTTGGCCTGCAACTGTCACACAGGATTATGAGCCTTACTTCCGTAGGCGTCTGGAATTAACTGTGTCTGGCAACTGTGTTTTATGGGGAGACCGAGTGATCGTTCCACAGACCCTCCGGAGACACATTCTGGAATTGCTACATACTGGTCATCCCGGGGGCACACGTATGAAACAAAAGGCCCGAGGCTATGTGTGGTGGCCAAACCTCGACTCCGATATCACGACATATGTGAATGCGTGTGCTGGATGTGCACAAACTGCGAGAGACCCTCCTCGAGGGTGCGTCCAGCCCTGGACTTGGCCCACGGTTCCCTGGTTTCGCCTACACTTGGACTTTGCAGGCCCGATCAGAGGACACACCTTTTTGATCATTATTGATGCCCATTCAAAGTGGCCTGAGGTCGTTCCTGTTACTCAGCCAACGACTAAGGCGACGATTTCCATACTGTTACATCTCGCTGCTACGTTTGGATACCCCAGAGAAATTGTCACAGACAACGGTGCACAATTCACAAGCCAGGAGTTTCAGGGTTTCCTGACTGCCCACAACATCAAACACAAGTTGACCGCACCTTACCACCCGGCTACAAATGGTCAAGCAGAAAGGTTTGTACAGACCTTCAAACGCTATTTCAAAGCTACTGTGGCTACAAGTAAACAACAGTCCCTGTCACCCCAGCAGCTGGACTCCTTCCTTTCTGCTTACAGAACCACACCACATGCAACCACTGGGAAAACTCCAGCTGAACTTCTTTTGGGTCGGCAGCCATGGACTGTTTTGGATATGCTCCGCCCTCAAACGGTCCAGGAACATGTACGGCAGTCCCAAGACAAGAGGGTCGAACACGACGAGATTCCCCGGTTTACAGCCCAGCAAAAGGTATGGGCCCGATCTTATGGCGCTTCCAACACTCGTTGGCTTCCTGCTATCGTCGCAGAGACTTTGGGACCCAAAATGTATAGGGTCTGCCTGGAAGATGGTTCCATTTGCAGAAGGCATGTGGACCAATTGCGTTCTCGTTCTCAGCTGCCCGAATCCCTGACATCGGCTGCACCTCCAGTGTCTCAAGGATCTGCTCCTACCGGATCAGGAGGCATTGAGACTGATGCTTGGGGAGACTCTGAACTTTTGAACTCAGCTCCAACAGAGCCCTCCAGCCCTGGTCCAGAGGTCTGCTCACCCTCTGAGCTAGGGAATCCCCTCTTGGCCCCGCCGGTGTCCATTCCGGCCAGCCCTGCTTCCTCCAGCCCCGAGTCGCTGGGTGCCCGTCCTCAACGACACTGTCGCCCTCCTGACCGGTTTCAAATGCAAGACCGGTTACGAGACTTTCGACGGGCCCGCCGAAAGTGATCCGCTGCCATTTTCCCCCCGGAGCTTCCCTGGAAGTTGTTCTCACATCCGGACGTGGAAGAAACCATGTAAATCTCCTGAGTTGGAGGACTGTATTGGACAATTATGAGTTACTGTTTTATGCCTGTTCTTGTTTTGTTGTTTTTTTTTTTTGTTTTTTGTTTTTTTTTTTTTAGGTATGGATGGAAGGTGTTATACCTGAAGGGTTTCACATGTACTGTCACTTTAAGGCTGGCTCCACCCAGGAGTGATGACAAGGGTCAAGGGGCAGAGTGGCCATCTTTAGACACATGCAGAGATGTATTGATATGCAGAGCTGTCCTGTAATGCTGCTGTACAGTGAGTCCCGAATAAACAACCGTTGTTCCAGACCAGAGTCCTGTGTCTCTCACAACACGGAGAATATAACAGTGATGATGTCACACAATGTATCGGGGTGATGTCACTCAGTGTATGGTGATGTCACACAATATATCGGGGTGATGTCACTCACTGTATGGTGATGATGTCACACAATGTATCGGGGTGATGTCACTCAGTGTATGGTGATGTCACACAATGTATCGGGGTGATGTCACTCAGTGTATGGTGATGATGTCACACAATGTATCGGGGTGATGTCACTCAGTGTATGGCGATGATGTCACACAATGTATCGGGGTGATGTCACTCAGTGTATGGTGGTGATGTCACACAATGTATCGGGGTGATGTCACTCAGAGTACGGTGATGATGTCACACAATGTATCGGGGTGATGTCACTCACTGTATGGTGATGATGTCACACAATGTATCGGGGTGATGTCACTCACTGTATGGTGATGATGTCACACAATGTATCGGGGTGATGTCACTCAGTGTATGGTGATGATGTCACACAATGTATCGGGGTGATGTCACTCAGTGTATGGCAATGATGTCACACAATGTATCGGGGTGATGTCACTCAGTGTATGGTGATGATGTCACACAATGTATCGGGGTGATGTCACTCAGTGTATGGTGATGATGTCACACAATGTACCGGGGGGATGTCACTCAGTGTATGGTGATGATGTCACACAATGTATGAAAGTGATGTCACTCGGTGTATGGTGATGATGTCACACAATGTATCGGGGGGATGTCACTCGTGTAATGTGATGATGTCACACAATGTATCGGGGTGATGTCACTCAGTGTATGGCGATGATGTCACACAATGTATCGGGGGGATGTCACTCAGTGTATGGTGATGATGTCACACAATGTATCGGGGTGATGTCACTCGGTGTATGGTGATGATGTCACACAATGTATCGGGGTGATGTCACTCGGTGTATGGTGATGATGTCACACAATGTATCGGGGTGATGTCACTCAGTGTATGGTGATGATGTCACACAATGTATCGGGGTGATGTCACTCAGTGTATGGTGATGTCACACAATGTATCGGGGTGATGTCACTCAGTGTATGGTGATGATGTCACACAATGTACCGGGGGGATGTCACTCAGTGTATGGTGATGATGTCACACAATGTATCGGGGGGATGTCACTCAGTGTATGGTGATGATGTCACACAATGTATCGGGGGGATGTCACTCAGTGTATGGTGATGATGTCACACAATGTATCGGGGGGGATGTCACTCAGTGTATGGTGATGATGTCACACAATGTATCGGGGTGATGTCACTCGTGTATGGTGATGATGTCACACAATGTATCGGGGTGATGTCACTCAGTGTATGGTGATGATGTCACACAATGTATCGGGGTGATGTCACTCGGTGTATGGTGATGATGTCACACAATGTATCGGGGTGATGTCACTCGGTGTATGGTGATGATGTCACACAATGTATCGGGGTGATGTCACTCGGTGTATGGTGATGATGTCACACAATGTATCGGGGGGATGTCACTCAGTGTATGGTGATGATGTCACACAATGTATCGGGGTGATGTCACTCGGTGTATGGTGATGATGTCACACAATGTATCGGGGTGATGTCACTCGGTGTATGGTGATGATGTCACACAATGTATCGGGGTGATGTCACTCAGTGTATGGTGATGATGTCACACAATGTATTGGGGTGATGTCACTCAGTGTATGGTGATGATGTCACACAATGTATCGGGGGGATGTCACTCAGTGTATGGTGATGATGTCACACAATGTATCGGGGTGATGTCACTCAGTGTATGGTGATGTCACACAATGTATTGGGGTGATGTCACTCAGTGTATGGTGATGATGTCACACAATGTATCGGGGGGATGTCACTCAGTGTATGGTGATGATGTCACACAATGTATCGGGGTGATGTCACTCAGTGTATGGTGATGATGTCACACAATGTATCGGGGTGATGTCACTCAGTGTATGGTGATGATGTCACACAATGTATCGGGGTGATGTCACTCAGTGTATGGTGATGATGTCACACAATGTATCGGGGTGATGTCACTCAGTGTATGGTGATAATGTCACACAATGTATCGGGGTGATGTCACTCAGTGTATGGTGATGATGTCACACAATGTATCGGGGTGATGTCACTCAGTGTATGGTGATGATGTCACACAATGTATCGGGGTGATGCTATTACGCGGTGAATTGGGGTTTATTTCTCTGGTTCTGCCAATATTCTGGATTCGCCCGTGTTTGCCATTTCCTCGCAGTTTATTGATTGGCTGATGAGAGAATAGAGAACTGATGACGGTCTGACCTCCGATGGAGACGACATTCTCTGTTATTTATAGACCCCTCACAGCCCATTCAGCACAATTTATAATCTGAGCGATCGATTGGCTGCTTGTCCCTGAGCAACGCTCGGTCCCCGGGGGCCAGACTCCATTATACCCGGAACACAACACATGTAATTACTGATCGAGGAGGAGTACAGCACCCATCCCCCGAGAGATGTAATGGGACTTTATACTGGTGTGTACTGGGAGAGCTCGGAATACTGAGAGAGCTGGGAGCACTGGGGGTGCAGGGGGAACTGGGAGTACTGGAGTTGCTGGGAGTACTGGGGGAGCAGGGGGAACTGGGAGCACTGGAGTTGCTGGCAGCGCTGAGGGCACAGAAGGAACTGGGAGCACTGGAGTTGCTGGCAGCACTGAGGGCACAGGGGGAACTGAGAACACTGGGGGGTGCAGGGGGAACTGGGAGCGCTGGAGTTGCTGGGAGCACTGGGGGAGCAGGGGGAACTGAGAACACTGGGGGTGAAGGGGGAACTGGGAGCACTGGACTTGCTGGGAGCACTGGGGGTGCAGGGGGAACTGGGACCACTGGAGTTGCTGGGAGCACTGGGGGAGCAGGGGGAACTGAGAACACTGGGGGTGCAGGGGGAAATGGGAGCACTGGAGTTGCTGGGAGCACTGGGGGTGAAGGGGGAAATGGGAGCACTGGAGTTGCTCTGGGAACACTGAGGGTGCAGTGGGAACTGGGGGCACTGGGGGTGTAGGGGGAACTGGGAGCACTGGGGTTGTAGGGGAAACTGGGAGCACTGTGGGTGCAGGGGGATCTGGAAGCACTGAAGTTTCTGGGAGCACCGGGGGAGCAGAGAGAACTGGGAGCTCTGGGGTGCAGGGGGAACTAGGAGCACTGGAGTTGCTGGGAGCACTGGGGGTGCAGGGGGAACTGGGAGCACTGGGGGTGAAGGGGGAACTGGGAGAACTGGAGTTGCTGGGAGCACTGGGGGTGAAGGGGGAACTGGAAGCACTGGAGTTGCTGGCAGCACTGAGGGCACAGGGGGAACTGGGAGCACTGGGGGTGCAGGGGGGACTGGGAGCACTGGGAGTTCAGGGGGAACTGGAAGTACTGGAGTTGCTGGCAGCACTGAGGGCACAGGGGGAACTGGGAGCACTGGGGGTGCAGGGGGGACTGGGAGCACTGGGAGTTCAGGGGGAACTGGAAGTACTGGAGTTGCTGGCAGCACTGAGGGCACAGGGGGAACTGGGAGCACTGGAGTTGCTGGGAGCACGGGGATGCAGGGGGAACTGGGAGCACTGGAGTTGCTGGCAGCACTGAGGGCACAGGGGGAACTGGGAGCACTGGAGTTGGTGGCAGTACTGGGGTGGGGGGGTCAGAGAGCTGGGGTGGGGGTGGGGCTTACATGTGACTATGGAGCCAGGGAATCAGGCAACACAAATTTTCTATAAACATTTTTTTTTTTACTGTGCTGAGTAATCAGCAGTGGAAAAATGTGAAATATTCTTTCAGAATCCACTTTAGCAGCCCGGCTCTTCTCCACATCAGACATAAGGGAGGTTCGGTAGTGCAGTCGGCATGCGGTGCTTACATTCTGTAGGTGGGCGGAGACTTGCTTCCCTAAACATATGTTCTTGTGGCCTATTGCTGTGACCTGCTGAGGAGGACGCTCCCCTGTCGCAAAATTTTATAACAGAAATGAATAAAAACACATTTTTTTTTCAAAACTTTCGTCATTTTTGTTTATTAAGCATTAAAAACGAACATAAATAAAAGCAGGCGGAGATTTGATATCACTGAAGGAAAGTTCTATTTGTTTAACCAAAATGATAAAAATTTCTATTCAAAGTGTGAGAGCGCTGAAAGTTTTAGATGCATGGCCCATGCATGTAGCGTGTTTGCATGTGCGGGAATCGCAGGGAAATCACATGGTGCAAACGCATGATGCAACTCCAAGGCCGCTGCGTTTTTAAAATGCTGCATGCATCTTCTTTCTGCGGGAAACCCAAATGCAAATGAATGGATATTGTGCCAGAGAAAACCCGGACACATGAGAACCGGGCCCATCAACAGTTCTGCGTTTCTCTATCTGTGTGGAAGATGTCACCACAGGGCCACTGGTCTTGTGGGCCACCAGGCTGCGTGCTCTCAAAATAAAAGCCACAGCCAGGTCAGAGTTCCTGATCCTCTGACACCTGATTGGTTCCTGGTCCTCTGACACCTGATTGGTTCCTGGTCCTCTGACACCTGATTGGTTCCTGCTCCTCTGAAACCTGGTTGGTTCCTGCTCCTTTGACACCTGACTGGTTCCTTCTCCCCGAACACCTAATTGGTTCCTCACACACCTGATTGGTTCCTCAGATACCTCATTTTTTTCTGTTCCTCAACACCTGAATGGTTTCTTTAGACACTTGATTGGTTCCTGCTCCTCAAACACCTGATTGGTTCCTGCTATATGAACACATTATTGGCTCCTTAGACACCTGATTGGTTCTTGTGCCTTGGACACCTTACTGGTTCCTGCTCCTCAAACATCTGATTGGTTCCTCAGACACTTGATTGGTTCCTGCTCCTTGGACACCTGATTGGTTCCTGCTCCTCAAACACCTGATTGGTTCCTGCTCCTCAAACACCTGATAGGTGTCCATAGAGCAGGAACCAGATTGGCTCCTCAGACACCTGATTGGTTCCTCGGACACCTGATTGGTTCCTGCTCCTTGGACATCTGACTGGTTCCTCAGACACATGCTTGGTTCTTGCTCCTTGGACACATGATTGGTACTTCGAACACCTGATTGGCTCCTTAGACACCTGATTGGTTCCACTGACACTTGATTGGGTCTTGCTCCTCTGACACCTGATTGATTCCCTGGGTACTTGATTGGTTCCTCAGAACCTGATTAGCCTATGCTCCTCCGACACCTGATTACTTTTTCCTGCTCCTTAGAGGTTCCTGCTCCTTGAACATCTAGTTGGTTGCTAATACACTTGATTGGTTCCTGCACCTCTGACACCTGATTGGTTCCTCCTCCTTGGACACCTGATTGGTTCCTCAGACTTCTGATTGGTTCCTCTGACACCGGATTGGTTCCTCGAACACCTGATTAATTCCTGCTCCTTGGACACCTGATTGGTTCCTCAAGCACCTGATTGGTTCCTCAGACACTGGGTTGGTTCTTGCACAATGAACACTTGATTGGTTCCTGCTCCTTGGACACCTGATTGGTTCCTGCTCCTCTGACACCTGACTGGTTCCTCTGACACCTGATTGGTTCCTGCGCCTCTGACACCTGACTGGTTCCTCTGACACCTGATTGGTTCCTGCTCCTCTGACACCTGACTGGTTCCTCTGACACCTGATTGGTTCCTGCGCCTCTGACACCTGACTGGTTCCTCTGACACCTGATTGGTTCCTGCTCCTCTGACACCTGACTGGTTCCTCTGACACCTGATTGGTTCCTGCTCCTCTGACACCTGACTGGTTCCTCAGACATCCAATCGTTTCCTGCTCCTTGGACATCTGATAGTTTCTGCTTCTCTGACACCTGATTGGTTCCTGCTCCTTGGACACCTGATTGGTTCCTCATACTTCTGATTGGTTCCTCTGACACCGGATTGATTCCTCGAACACCTGATTGATTCCTGCTCCTTGGACACCTGATTGGGTCCTCAAGCACCTGATTGGTTCCTCAGACACCAGGTTGGTTCTTGCACAATGAACATAGAAACATAGAAACATAGAATGTGTCGGCAGATAAGAACCATTTGGCCCATCTAGTCTGCCCAATATATCTGAAACCTATGAATAGTCCCTGGCCCTATCTTATATGAAGGATAGCCTTATGCCTATCCCATGCATGCTTAAACTCCTTCACTGTATTTGCAGCTACCACTTCTGCAGGAAGGTTATTCCATGCATCCACTACTCTCTCAGTAAAGTAATACTTCCTCATATTACTTTTAAACCTTTTCCCCTCTAATTTAAAACTGTGTCCTCTTGTGGTAGTTTTTCTTCTTTTGAATATGCTCTCCTCCTTTACCGAGTTGATTCCCTTTATGTATTTAAAAGTTTCTATCATATCCCCTCTGTCTCTTCTTTCTTCCAAGCTATACATGTTAAGGTCCTTTAACCTTTCCTGGTAAGTTTTTTCCTGCAATCCATGTACTAGTTTAGTAGCTCTTCTCTGAACTCTCTCTAGAGTATCTATATCCTTCTGGAGATATGGCCTCCAGTACTGCGCACAATACTCCAAGTGAGGTCTCACCAGTGTTCTGTACAGCGGCATAAGCACTTCTCTCTTTCTACTGCTTATACCTCTCCCTATACATCCAAGCATTCTGCTGGCATTTCGTGCTGCTCTATTACATTGTCTTCCCACCTTTAAGTCTTCTGAAATAATTACTCCTAAATCCCTTTCCTCAGACACTGAGGTCAGGACTGTGTCAAATATTCTATATTCTGCCCTTGGGTTTTTACCCCCCAGGTGCATTATCTTGCACTTATCCACATTAAATTTCAGTTGCCAGAGTTCTGACCATTCTTCTAGTTTTCCTAAATCCTTTTCCATTTGGCGTTTCCCTCCAGGAACATCAACCCTGTTACATATCTTTGTGTCATCAGCAAAAAGACAAACCTTACCATCGAGTTCTGAGGAACCAATCAGGTGTCAGAGAAGCAAGGATTTATGGAATGACCAGTTCTGGGGGGCACCGTACATTGGAGTGCCAGGAATACGGAGTAGACGGGCGATTGTGGAATTAAGTCACTCCCTGGCGCTGTGTGTCTGCTGGGGGGATTATGGAATGTTTGGGGTTAATCTGCCCCTCTCCCCCCCTCGCTGTATGGTTATAGCATAGGATCTATTAATACATGACAGACATTCATCTTCCCAGATGGAAATCTTCGGCTTCTCGTGTGAATCTGGCAGCCATCCACAGGCTGATTGTGACCTCTGACCACAGTCTGATCTCCCCACCATGGGAGCCACCAGGAGGGGCCCCTGTGAACGATGACAGGGCCTACACTCCGCTCATCAATGTGCAGAAGAATGAGAAATGACAATCGATGAGTGAAACTGAGAACGTTCGCTGCCCGAGAAAACGGGAGATCTGGGTGAAATTCCAATATTTTGGTGAATACGTCGGAATCAGTGGGGGGAGGGGAAATGAAGGGGATTTGTAGGGTATGGTGGTCTAAAAATGTCTCCTGAGGGTCACAGAAGCTCCTCCCACCTTCCCAGATCTACGTTATTGTTATTTTCCTTTTTACAAAAAGAAAAAATCCGAAAGTAGAAAAAAATGTAAAAATAAAGAATTGAAGTAACAGAACACAAATAACGATGAAATGCCCCAAAAAGGGAGGTGACGGGAATCCGCCATGGTCCAAACTTCATTCAGTGAGACCTGAGCCCCATATATAGAACCCGCGTTTATATAACCCCTTCAGTGCCAGACACTTTCACCCCCCCTCCTTCCTGCCCGGGTCACTTTTCAGCTTTTAGCGCCTTCACACTTTGAATGACAATTACGCGGTCATGTAACACTGTACCCATAGGACATTCTTATTATTTTTTTTTTTTATGCAAATAGAACTTTCTTTTAAGTGGTATTTAATCACCACTGGGGTTCTTATTTTTTGCTAAATAAGGGAAAAAATGCCCAAAAAAAAAAAAAAAAAAAAAAAAAAACAGATTTTTCTTAGTTGCAAAATCTTAAAACAAAAACTAAGTAATCCTTCTTTTTAAATTTAGGTCAAAATGAATTCTGCTACATTTCTTCAGGTAAAAAATAACCCAAATCAGTGAATATTATTTAGTCTGTGTGAAAGCAAAATCGCCCACAAACTATGGGATATATATCTGAGAATCGATCAATCCTGATGTACTGACGGACGATCTCATTTCTTGAGGCCCCCGAAAATGCCAGGACAGTACAAATACCCCCCAAATCACCCAATGTTTTATATACAGTCACCAGAGCAGTACAGCATTATATCTTAATTTCTTTCAATTTATTAAACATTTTCATCTTTTATTTTTTTTGTTTTTTTTATTTTTTTATAATGTTTTGTTTTATATACTATGACCCGAACAATGCAGTGTTACCATAGTGACAATGTACTACTCTGGGGAAGTCTTTTTTTTTTTACACTATGATTGCTCATTACAGTAATGATCACTGTTATAAGCAATCATTTTTTTAGGAATGCCATCCATTCAGAGACATTATGTACAGTTGGGACAGCTGTGATTAGCCACAGCTACCACATGGTACAGTGCACTGTGATTGGCCACAGCTACCACATGGTACAGTGCACTGTGATTGGCCACAGCTACCACATGGTACAGTGCACTTTGATTGGCCACAGCTATCACATGGTACAGTGCACTGTGACTGGCCACAGCTACCACATGGTACAGTGCACTGTGACTGGCCACAGCTACCACACGGTACAGTGCACTGTGATTGGCCACAGCTGACATATGGTAAAGTGCACTTTGATTGGCCACAGCTATCACATGGTAGAGTGCACTGTGACTGGCCAAAGCTACCACATGGTACAGTGCACTGTGATTGGCCACAGCTGACATATGGTACAGTGCACTTTGATTGGCCACAGCTATCACATGGTAGAGTGCACTGTGACTGGCCACAGCTATCACATGGTACAGTGCGCTGTGATTGGTCACAGCTGACACATGGTAAAGTGTGCTGTGATTGGCCACAGCTATCACATGGTACAGTGCACGTTGATTGGCCACAGCTATCACATGGTACAGTGCGCTGTGACTGGCCACAGCTATCACATGTTACAGTGCGCGTTGATTGGCCACAGCTATACCATGGTACAGTGCACTGTTATTTGATCACTGTGACCAATCACACAGAGTTCAAAATACTACACGATGAATGGCTGTGAATGAAAGCCATTCATTGTGTACAACTGTCATGATACCGGGGCCAGCCCGGTACACAGATCTGTCATCCACTGTGTCTGGTGGACACAGTGGGTGACAGATCCAGCCGAAGCAAGGCTGCCAGAGCACCCAGGAGGCGTGTGACTGGAAAGAAGTCTTATTCCTATAGGCTGGGTGGTAAGCAGTTAAATATGACAGCTTCCCCCCTGGTACTGGTTCCCCAGGAAGCCATAGCTGCTTGCACCCACTACATTTCTAGGAACAGCTGATGCCATCAGGGGGGAGGGGATAGCAGTGACATCACTCTCCCAAATATGGCCACTGACGAGTCAGCAAGCATTGTGATTGAGGACGGATTTACAAGGGACTTTTTTTTTTTATTAGAGGACTTGTTAAACCTTTGGGTGTCTTTATTTATAGGTGACATTTTTTTTTTTTTTTTTAATGAATGTGTAGGTGCCCCCTCCTGCCCCCGCCCATACTCCTTCAAGTAGAGAGCGGGCCCATATTTAGGGGATTTCCGATTTCGATAATCCCCATGACAGCAAACCCCCCCCCCCACAACCACCGCCCAGGGTTGCGGTGAAGAGGCCCTTGTCCTCATCAACAGGGGGACGAGGTGCTTTGGCAGGGGAACTCATGTTGAGGGCATGTGGCCTGGAATGGTTCAGGAATGGGTAGGGGGCACACACACATCCCCCACCCTCCTTTCCTGGCAAGTCGGTCTGCATGCTCAGATTAAACAATTCTGACAAATGGGGTGTGCTGGAGCCGAAAGTTTATGGATTTTACATTAGGCCATTTTTTATTTTTGCATGAGGTACCTCCTTTAAGGAGAAGTACAGGGAAAGCCGGTGTGGCTGTACATCTCCTATGGATCACAGGAGGGCAGTTTGTTCTGCGGTGACCCGTTTTCAGCAGAGTGTGGTCTGAAGTCCTCTCTCTGCTGACTTCACAGATGTTGGTCCAGGCACCGCGTCATTACGACCACGGAGTTGGGATCCGCCAAGTGCCTGGACCGACAGCCGGCTCAGCCTCTCAGCAAGCCAGATGCTCCGCCCCTCAACAGCCCAGCGCACCAATGAGCGAGGAGGGGGCAGAGCAGAGAGCGGTGACTGACAGTCAGCATCTCTCTGCTCACAGGGCTGTGAGGATGGAGCGATCGGCGGTGTTCAATCTCTCGGTTCTTGGTGTAGGGGGGACGCAGCACCCAGTTAGGTAAATATAAATGGGAAAAAGAGAGAAACCTATAAATCTCTTTTAAAACCATTCCAGATTAAAGGGTCTGGTATGTAGTTTGATTGGGGGGGGCTCTATGAAAATATTAATTTTCAGTTTTGTTGTTGGTAGTATTACACCAAAAGTAATTTGTAACAAAAAAAATGATACAGTTTAAATTGCTGGGAAATCACATTTCATTGTGGACTGGTAAAGGAGCCAGCAGGGAAATGTCATTTGCCGGTAATTTTAAACACTTCATCATTTTCTGTACATCACAGAGATGACCCCTCAGAGGCGGGATCAGGCACTGGTACACGCCCCTCACGCCAGTAACCACCCCCCCAGCTTGCTGTGTTTTTGACACCCCCTTGTCTATTAGCCCTGAAAATGGGCATTTTTGATTTGACAGATTCAGGTCCCATTGATTTCACGGTTCGGGTTCGGGGTCTGAACTTCTTTGAAGTTTCCTAAACTCTACTCTAGGGGTGTCCAAACTACGACCCTCCATCTGTCCAGGAACTACAATTCCCATCAGGCATTGTAAATCTCTGACATTCACAGACATGACTAGGCATGATGGGAATTGTAGTTCCTGAACAGCTGGAGGGCCATCATTTGGACATAGCTGCTCTACTCCAACCAAACCAGAGCAGTTCATGTCATCCAAAATAACAGCCAATCAGATCTCCTCTTTCATTACAGTAAATAAAGCTGATTGGTTGCTATAGGTCACTTTCCCTGCAGCATCGTTTTTTGACATCCCATCATTCCGGAGTGCAATGGGCCCAGACCTGGTAGAAGGTTGTGGGGGACAGGCTGATAGTTTCCTGGCAGGATGTTTATGGAAAATATTGTACAAAAATATCCGTCTTCCCTGGAGAGAGATTTATAAATAGAGATCCAGAATGTGAATATAGAAGCAGCTGTTCCTCTACAATCATTACCATTGTGCTGGGGATTGAGTCTGGACTGTCCAAGCTCCACATTCCTCCAATCACATCGCAGCTTAGAGGTCCTCACCGGGGGACAGTATGGGGGATGTATTTCAGTATGGGGGATGTATTTCAGACAGTAACATTTTTAAAGTAATTTAAAGTGAAATATACACATATATACTATGTATACATACTTATAATATACTGTATACTGAGTGTGTATATATTTGAACATATAGCAATAATAGAACACATGGGCGTTGCTTTGGAATACTTGTGGGGACCCCAGATATTCAGCAGAAATTCTACAACTATTGATTCACTATCTGACAAAGAGACATTGCTTATCACACAACTGGCTGGTTACTATGGATAAACGTTTCCTTTCTCTGGTGCTATACATGACAAGTCCTGGGAACCGGTACTGTGCCGGGATTCGGGAATTCCTCTGTTTCACAGCTCTCCAACTCCCATCATCCTCCTGTCTCAGATCCAGTATAGAACTGGGATGGCTGTAATCTCATAGACAAATCATTATTCCAGAGGAGAAGGTGACACCACTGCATTTATGGGGGTTGGGGGGAATCATTTTTCATGGTGGCCAATTTCATTACATATAAATAGTTAAAAAGGCTGATTGCTCTCGGTCTCCAGTAAAGGGCACATGATACCCAGGGAGGAAGATGAGGGTTGGATATGAAGGACCACACTTGGGGCAGGTATAAGGCTTGAATATAGAAGACCAAACTAGGAGATGATATGGGGCTTGAAAACAGAGAACCCCACTTGGAGCAGATATGGGGCTTGGATATGGAGGACCCCCCTTGGAAAAGATTTAGGGTTTGGATATGAAGGACTAAACTTTGAGCTTCAATGAGGCTTGAATATGAATAATGAATATGAATATGGAGCAGTTATGAGGCTTGAATATGGAGGACCACAACTTGGAGCTGCTATGAGGCTTGGATATGGAGGACCACAACTTGGAGCCGATATGAGGCTTGGATATGGAGCTTATGAGGCTTGACTATGAATAATGAATATGAATATGGAGCAGATCTGAGGCTTGAATAAGAAGGACCACAACTTGGAGCTTATATGAGGCTTGGATATGGAGGACCCCACTTGCAGCAGATATGAGGGTTGGACATGAAGGACCACATTTGAGGCAGATATGGGGCTTGGATGTGGAGGACCACACTTAGAACAGATATGAGACTTGGATGTGTTGGATTACACTTATGGCACTTTTCCACTGCAAGTACCAGCTCGGCTCTACTCGGCCCTGCTTGGCCCGGTTTGCTTTTCCACTGGTGGTACCGCATGGTACGGTGTTGCAATGGTTCAGTACGGTATGGTTTGCTTTTCCACTAAAGTAGTACTAAAGTTAAGTGGGTGGGATAACAATGATTGACCAATCAGTGGCTAGCAGTGACTGCATGCAAAGGATTGTGGGATATGGTACCGGGTATGGTACATCTTGGAACCACAATCGAGGTGGTACTGTTTTTGAGAGCCGTACCGTTAGGTTCCATGCAGTGGAAAAGTGCCGCCGTACCGTACCGTACTGAACCGTTCCTACACTATACCATGCGGTGCCAGCAGTGGAAAAGCACAAAAGCGAGCCGAACCGTTTGGTTCCATGCAGTGGAAAAGCGCCATTAGAGCAGATATGAGGCTTGGATATGGAGGACCACACTTGCAGCAGATATGAGGGTTGGACATGAAGGACCACATTTGGAGCAGATATGGGGCTTGGATGTGGAGGACCACACTTGGAGCAGATATGGGGCTTGGATATGGAGGACATCACTTAAAGCAGATATGGGGCTTGGATGTGGAGGACAACATTTGGAGCAGATATGAGGCTTGGATATGGAGGACCACACTTGCAGCAGATATGAGGCTTGCATGTGGAGGACCACACTTGGAGCAGATACGGGGCTTGGACATGATGGACTGCACTTTGGATAGATATAAAGCTTAGAAATAGGGGGGATAGATATGGGGCTTGGAAACACTTACCTCATCTGGCACAGAAATGGGGCTTAGAAATGGTGAACTACACTTGGAGCAGTAGCAGGGCTTGGTGTAAAAGCAGATATGAAGCTTGGCTGCAATAGATGGCATTCAGGGAAGGTATGGGGCTTGTACACAGTGGATCTCACCTAGAGCAAATGTAATGCTTGGATAAGGTGGACCACACATGAAGCAGATATAAGGCTTAGAGATATAGGGCTGAATTTAAAGAGCCCCCCATCCCCCCTTTCACTAACAATCACAGCAAAATCCCACTCTGCATGTTGATATGAAAATATCTTACATTCACCTTTTCATCATTTTTGTTTTTACGTACAATTGCTGTTTTTCCCCCACTTTCTGGTTGAGTTAGGCACTGGTGATGTAGCCCTGGATTCACAGTTGCATCCTGGGAAAGCTACCTCACCCGTGCTTTCCCCCTCACATGGAATGCTCCACCACATGTTCTAGAAGGCAGACCACGAGTTCCAAGAAGTAAAATGAGATGGATTCAGAAAAATAAAGGAAGCTAAGAATACAAAGCCTTCCATTATTTGTCTGTAGGTGGTCATTACTGAACATTTATAAGGGCGCCTTTGTTGTCATTTATAAGTTAAGGGTGAAGTTCCTCTGTAAAGTGAACATTGAGCCTGGACACAATACACAGCATTTGGAGATTTTTTTATTTTTATTTTTTTACTCCAGCAATGTTTGACTCCAGCACCCCATTTGTCAGTTTTATCTTTTTTTTGCCATGCCAAAAATATTGTCTTTGTTACAGTAATGTCCCAGTGCTGAGTTGTTTAAGGTTTCTGGTTGACCCAAAATCAGAACATCTCTCTTCAACCGCCCTGGACCAGAATTCTCATAACTGAACGCAGTAACCCTCTCATGACAGATATAGTGCCATGGAATACTCATGGAGCCCTGGAAAAGACCAGAATGTCCATCCATTGGTATGATGGGAAATAGATGGAGCCATTCTCTGAAGAGTCAAGCAGCAGCTGCCAAAGCCAGCAGATTATTAGCATTCATAAAGAAAGGGATGTATTCCAGAGATAAGACTATAATCCTTCCACTTTATAAAACTCTGGTCCGACCGCATCTGGAGTATTCTGTCCAGTTCTGGTCGCCAGTCCTCAGGAGGGATGTGTTGGAGCTGGAGAGAGTCCAGAGAAGGGCAACTAAACTAATTAGGGGATTGGAGGACCTTGACTATGAAGAGCGTCTACAATCGCTTGATTTATTCTCCCTGGAGAAGAGACGCCTGAGAGGGGACATGATAGCAATTTTTAAATATCTCAATGGGGATCTCAGCTTAGAAAAAAAGCTGTTCAGTCAAAGGGATTGCATGAGGACTCAAGGACATACAATGTGATTAGAGGAGAAGCGTTTTAACCTCAGGCAACGTAGGAAGTTCTTTACTGTTAGGGCTACAAGATTGTGGAATTGTCTACCACAAGAGGTGGTTTCTGCGGGAAGTATGGTGGCTTTCAAAAGACTCTTAGATGTACATCTCAAGGATCAGAACATTCAGGGCAATGTGAGATGATTACGGTCACACACACCTACACAGGGGGAACTGGATGGACTATTGTCTTTATTCAACCTCACCTACTATGAAGTTAGTGGTATAGAGGAGCTCTGTGCTATGGTGGCAGGCTGGTGAGAATGGAGCTCGTGGTCACTGCCATACTCCTGGTGCTCAGTGTGGCCACTTACAGAAGGGCAATGGGGATCAGATAGGGTGAGGAATGCTAATGACTGAAAACCATCTCCTGTCAGCAGTCCTGGGGATGGCAGCCTCATAAGAACTGGTATGATGAGTAGCATGGTTGAACAGATGGAGTCTGTCACCATGGAAATGACGGACGGTGTTGCCAGGAGCAGAGCCTGATTACAGCTGAGCCGATTGTTGTTCAACCAGTTGGAGCTGGTTACCATAGCAGATGGTAAAGGGAAGAAATCAGTTGCCATGGATACAGTTGCCTGGTGATCCAAGTAAGGAGAATGGTGCCTCTTCAATGAGAACATTTGGGATGGTGCTGCCATGTCACCAGGATTGTGATGAACTAGTGACAGCTGAAAGTCAATATGGAGGACTTTTTCACCTTGGTAATAGTTGAGGTGTGGAAGATATGGAGACAACATATAGTGCTACCTGTCCCAGATAATGGAAGGTCAATGGAAGAGATGAAACAGAAGGCTAGCCTACCAATTACCGAAGGACAGAAAACCTGATGGAAGTAACAAGGCCTGCTGATATTTTATCATTTATCAATAAAACAACTCCACATCAACTCTTACAGGGGCCAAGTGTGCAGCACTATCATTCCACATAGACCCAGTATGATCCTCCACCACACCAATCAGCATCCCATTATTACCTCTGTTGTTTCCAGCTCTAAGCTATAATTGGGGTTTGTACCACTAACCATCCCGGTATCAGCTTCTGAAACCAGTTTCTGGACTAACTGGTCTTTCCTGCCAATCAGCCTCACATTCCTTCCATTCCGTCACAGCCGGTGTGACCTAAAGTACTGCTGCAATATCTTGGTTTGGGTTCCTAGAAATTCATAAAGTGAATATCGAATAATAGAGAGCCATCAACCCAACAGTCACATGGTGCGATAACAAACAATTGTTTGCAAGATGAAAGATTTCATACAGCGAAGACAAAGGGTTGGGTGAACCCAGAAATTCTACAATCATTGCTAATCCATTCCACTTGTAGACCCACCAGGCCATGGAAAGGCCTCCCTCTGCTTCTTTCACACACCAAGTCATGGAAAAGTGTTCTATCACACCAAGCCATGGAAAAGTGTTCTATCACATACCAAGCCATGGAAAAGTGTTCTATCACACCAAGTCATGGAAAAGTGTTCTATCACACTAAGCCATGGAAAGGCTTCCCATTCTATCACACTAAGCCTTTGAAAGGCCCTCAATTTCTACCACACACTGAAGCATAGAAAGGCCCTCCGTTTCTATCACACTGAGCCATTAAAAGGTCTCTATTTCTATCAAACACCAGGCCATAGAAAGGCTTCCTTTTCTACCACAATGAACCATGGAAAGGCCTCCATTTCTAACACACTGAGCAATGGAAAGGCCTCCATGTCTACCACACTGAACCATAGAAAGTTCCTTCATTTCTATCACACACCGAGCAATGGAAAGGCCTCCATTTCTATCACACACCGAGCTATGGAAAGGCCTCCATTTCCATCACACCGAGCCATGTAAAGGCCTCCATTTCTACCACACTGAACCATGGCAATGCCTCAATTTCTGTCACTTACCATGGAAGGGTCTCCATTTCTATCACACACCAAGCCATGGAAAGACCTCAGTTTCTATCACATTGAACCATGGAAAGGCTTCCATTTTTATCACAATGAACAATGGAAAGGCCTCCATTTCTATCACCCTAATCCATGGAAAGGCCTCTATTTCTATCACTCTGAACCATGGAAAGACCTCCATTTCTAACACACTGAGTAATACAAAGGCCTCCATTTCTAACACACTGAACCATGGAAAGGCCCACCATTTTGATTACACACAGAGCCATGGAAAGACCCTCCATTTCTACCATATACTGAGCCATGGAAAGACCCTCCATTTCTACCATACACTGAGCCATGGAAAGACCCTCCATTTCTACCATACACTGAGCCATGGAAATGCCTCCATTTCTACCATACACTTACCATGGAAAGGCCTCCATTTCTGTCACACTTACCATGGAAAGGCCTCCATTTCTGTCACACCGAGCCATGGAAATGCCTCCATTTCTATCACACACCGAGCCATGGAAAGGCCTCCATTTCTGACATACACCAAGCCATGGAAAGGCCTCCATTTCTGACATACACCAAGCCATGGAAAGGCCTCCATTTCTGTCACACTTACCATGGAAAGGCCTCCATTTCTACCATACACTGAGCCATGGAAGGGCCTCCATTTCTGTCACACACCGAGCCATGGAAATGCCTCCATTTCTGTCACACACCGAGCCATGGAAATGCCTCCATTTCTGTCACACACCGAGCCATGGAAATGCCTCCATTTCTGTCACACACCGAGCCATGGAAAGGCCTTCATTTCTGTCACACACCAACCCATGGCAAGGCCTCCATTTCTGCCCCACATGGAACCATGAAAGCTGATGGGGGCTCTTCTCTCACCTGCACCAAATCATTCCACATGGGTGACTGCAGACCTGAACATTTTGATTGCTCCACCAATGGCCATAACACTAGGAATAGATAGACCTACCTGTCCTTTCATTATGTCCTGGAATAGTCAGTAGGTTTGGAGAAGGTACACAGTGTCTGCCACCCATAGATTCAGGCAGAGTTCAAACCTTGTCCTCACGTGTCAGGTGAGATTAGCAATACACAATCTATGGGTTATTTCCAGTTTATAGAGAGGGGTCAGCATGGGGCAGAGGAAGCCAGAGGAGGCCCTGCCTGTTCTTCTACATTCACCCACATTACAGCTAAGGATGGAAGATGACTTCTGCTAAGTCTGGGGGTACAATGACATGTTTGGGAGGGCCTTCATTTAACCCTGAGTTACTCCTGTCACAGCAATGGAGTGATGGATGGAGCAGAGTTTGGCAGTTGGGTGTAACTTCCAGAAAACTCACAAATCTTCCTTCACAATCGGCCCATCTATGTCCAATCCAACCCCCACAAATCAGAGGGGATTGGCCCCTCGAATTCCTCCATGTAGAAGGGACAGTGGACAGGAATTCCAGTTTTTCTGCTTTCTTCTATTTGTGAACTCCTCATTTTCTTCAGTAATTGGGGGGAAGGGGGTCAATTATACAATGAGAAGTGCGTCACTAGACGTCCGTCTGCGGTCACCGGGTTCACATGTGGGCCATCGTGGCCCTTCTGCAGGCCATGTGCCCCCCAGTCTGTACGTTGCAGTGAGCGGAGACTCCGCGCTCCTAATGATGGGCTTGGCTGCTGCTGTATTGTGAATCCAATGTTCTCCCCTCCTCCGTATTGTCAAAGGCTCCATTGATCTCCCGTCCACCCAATTAACCGCACACAGAACGCCATTGTCCTCGGCCCACGTAATCATCCCGCGCACAAACTGTTTTCTATTCTCCTCATTTACACAGAAATATGACGGAAAGAAGAATCAGCCAGAACTAGGTGACCTCCCTCCTCCTGGACATCCAGGGAATACATACAGACAGGTTCTCTTTAGAATCTCTCCAATTCAGTATAGGGAGCCTGATCAGACCTGAATTTGTGGATTGGCCATGCAGGATTCGGCCAAAGGGCAGGGAAGTTCCACGGGGCGGCAGGTGATCCATGTACCTAAGGAAGTTGGCATGTACGTTCTGTATGATTGGTGCCATGTATGTTCTGTATGATTGGTGCCATGTACATTCTGTATGATTGGTGCCATGTACGTTCTGTATGATTGGTGCCATGTATGTTCTGTATGATTGGTGCCATGTACAATTCTGTATGATTGGTGCCATGTACGTTCTGTATGATTGGTGCCATGTATGTTCTGTATGATTGGTGCCATGTACGTTCTGTATGATTGGTGCCATGTACGTTCTGTATGATTGGTGCCATGTACGTTCTGTATGATTGGTGCCATGTACGTTCTGTATGATTGGTGCCATGTACGTTCTGTATGATTGGTGCCATGTATGTTCTGTATGATTGGTGCCATGTATGTTCTGTATGATTGGTGCCATGTACATTCTGTATGATTGGTGCCATGTGTGTTCTGTATGATTGGTGCCATGTATGTTCTGTATGATTGGTGCCATGTACGTTCTGTATGATTGGTGCCATGTATGTTCTGTATGATTGGTGCCATGTATGTTCTGTATGATTGGTGCCATGTATGTTCTGTATGATTGGTGCCATGTACATTCTGTATGATTGGTGCCATGTGTGTTCTGTATGATTGGTGCCATGTATGTTCTGTATGATTGGTGCCATGTACGTTCTGTATGATTGGTGCCATGTATGTTCTGTATGATTGGTGCCATGTACGTTCTGTATGATTGGTGCCATGTACGTTCTATATGATTGGTGCCATGTACATTCTGTATGATTGGTGCCATGTACGTTCTGTATGATTGGTGCCATGTACGTTCTGTATGATTGGTGCCATGTATGTTCTGTATGATTGGTGCCATGTACGTTCTATATGATTGGTGCCATGTATGTTCTGTATGATTGGTGCCATGTATGTTCTGTATGATTGGTGCCATGTACATTCTGTATGATTGGTGCCATGTGTGTTCTGTATGATTGGTGCCATGTATGTTCTGTATGATTGGTGCCATGTACATTCTGTATGATTGGTGCCATGTATGTTCTGTATGATTGGTGCCATGTACATTCTGTATGATTGGTGCCATGTGTGTTCTGTATGATTGGTGCCATGTATGTTCTGTATGATTGGTGCCATGTATGTTCTGTATGATTGGTGCCATGTACATTCTGTATGATTGGTGCCATGTATGTTCTGTATGATTGGTGCAATATTGACCCAAAAGTCCTATTTCATGTGATTGTACTTCAAGCAACTACAATGACTGATGACACACACTGAGGAGCCTTTCCCACCATCAGTCATGGATCAGGACGCAGACAGGACGGGAATGCTTGACTGATGGCTGTTAGGGGCGGGAGGGGCGATACTGCTGGGATATATATAGTTGGGTCAGGGGTCCTACAGACATAAGAATACTTCTGATCCAATGAAGAACCAGATTGGACAATCCTGAGCTCAGGTCTGTGATCACCCCAAAGCCCAATCACTCAGCGGCACTATGAAGAGTAAGCTGGATCTCCTTATGTAACGAGGAGATATGTCCATCCCATGTCCATAGATCCCCCCCCCCCCCAATAGACAGACACGAGGAGTATAAAACATACTT
Organism: Pelophylax lessonae; assembly: GCF_965119305.1. Lineage (NCBI taxonomy): Eukaryota > Metazoa > Chordata > Amphibia > Anura > Ranidae > Pelophylax > Pelophylax lessonae. Next base: position 56,824 of record NW_028120118.1, read on the forward strand.
GCAGACTGATCAGAGTCACCCAAGTGAAATAGAGGCTCCAGATTCCATTTTAAGGGACCCTGTCCCCATCTCGGCCAATTCACACAACACGTATGATGGAAAAATCCACCAACAGTGGCCACCGTATTTCCAGACTGGTGACAGTTCACCGACTCACAATATATTGTATTCCCATCCTAGAGACAAGTAGGGTGCCAGTACAGGGGTGTCTCTGGATCTCTGGGAGTGCAGAGGGATTCCTGCAGGTCCAGCCAGATCTTTGGGGGTTTAGCAGGATCATAGGGGGTAGAACCGGATCTCTGGGGGTTTAGCAGGATCTTTGGAGTTGGTGCTGGATCTCTGGGAGTTTAGCAGGATCTTTGGGGGTGGAGCCAGATTTCTGGGGGTGTAGACAGATCCCCGCAGGTGCAGGCAGATCTCTGGGGGTTTAGCAGGATCTTAGGGGTGGAGCCAGATCTCTGGGGGTATAGCAGGATCATAGGGGGTAGAGCCGGATCTCTGGGGGTTTAGCAGGATCTTTGGAGGTGGTGCTGGATCTCTGGGAGTTTAGCAGGATCTTTGGGGTGGAGCCAGATTTCTGGGGGTGTAGACAGATTCCTGCAAGTGCAGCCAGATATCTGGGGTTTAGCAGGATCTTTAGGGGTAGAGCCAGATCACTGGGGCTTTAGCAGGATCTTTGGGAGTGGAGCTGGATCCCTGCAGGTGCAGCCAGATCTCTGGGGGTTTAGCAGGATCTTTGGGGTGGAGCCAGATCTCTGAGGGATTAGCAGGATCTTTGGAGGTGTAGTCGGATCCCTGGGGGGTGTAGACAGATCCCTGCAAGTGCAGATGGATCTCTGGGGGTTTTGCAGGATCTTTGGGGTGGAGCTTGGTCTCTGGGGGGGGGGGAAGGGTAGATGGATCTCTGCAGGTGCAGCTGGATCTCTGGGGATTTAGCAGGATATTTGGGGGTGGAGCCAGATCTCTGGGGGTTTAGCAGCATCATAGGGTGTGGAGACGGATCTCTGGGGGTTCGGCAGGATCTTTGGGGTAGAGATGGATCTCTGGGGGTGTAGATGGATCCCTGCAGGTGCAGCTGAATTCCTGGGAGTTTAGCAGGATCTTTGAGGGTGGTGCCAGATCTCTGGGGGTTTAGCAGGATCTGTAGGGGTGGAGCTGGACCTCTGGGGGTTTAGCAGGATCTTTGGTGGTAGAACTGGGTCTCTGGGGGTGTAGATGGATCCCTGCAGGTGCAACCGGATCCCTGGGGGTTTAGCAGGGTCTTTGGGGGTGGGGCCAGATCTCTGGGGATTTAGCAGGTTCCTTGGGGGTGGAGCCGAATCTCTGGGGGTTTAGCAGGATCTTTCAGGGTGGAGCCAGATCTCTGGGGGTGTAGATGGAATCCCTGCAGGGGCAGCAAGATCTCTGGGGGTTTAGCATGATGTTTTGGGGTGAAGCAAGATCTCTGGGGCTTTAGTAGGATCTTTTTGGGGATGGAGCTGAATCTCTGGGGGTGTAGACGTATTCCTGCAGGAGCAGCCAGATTTCTGGAGGTTAAGTAGGATCTTTGGGGGTGCAGCCAGATCTCTAGGACTTTAGGAGGATCTTTGAGGGTGAAGCTAGAATTTTAGGGATCTAGCTGGATATCTGTGCCTCCGTTCATCAGCAAGTCTGATCAGAGGAGAAAAGTAGAAGTGATATTCCTGGAGGGAAAAGATGAAACCTTCGGGTTCCTCTGTATACACCAGCTGAGGGATCAATAGACTATAATAATGGGAGGTCCCTGATTGGTCCACAAACTCATAGAATGCCCCTGACAATACCCAAGCTTAAAGTATAACTAAAGGCAAAACTTTTTTTTTGTAGTTTTAGACAGTGGAGATGAATTAGAACCCCTGTTAGTTTTTATCGCTGTCTGTGTCCCCATTAGGGAGATTCTCCCTCTCTAGGTGTCCTGTTTACCATTATCATTGAAAGTAAAAGAAAATCCTAAATGTATGGTTGTCCTCAGAAAAGTAATAGAGAGGGGAAATCTTCCAATCAGGAAACTAGTTCTGGTGACCTGGGGGGTCCCCAAAGAATTCCCTTACTTTTCAGGGATTTCCTCCTACTTCCTGTATGGCTATGGGACAGGAAGTGAAAGGGAAATCTCTGCAATGGGACACAGATGGTGAAAACAGAGAAAAGGACGTCCCCCGCACAGGAGGAGGCGGGGACAGAACAGTCCAGGATCTGAGGAACCCAAGGCATATGATGAGCACATGGCGGAGGAGCTCCAGAATGGAATGCAGTAGCATGTGGAAGGGTCCAATGTCACCAGGGCTGGGCCAAGATATTGTGCTGCCTGGGACCAAGAATGAAATGCTCCCCCCCCCCCGAAAAAAAATCACGCCCAACAAAAGGCCCCCACATCCATTAGAAAATATGTTATATACAGTTATCTTCTTCCATAACTTACTACCACTGGTCCACCAAACACCCGCTGTCCGTCCTCAGTCCTCCTGTGTCTGCCGCAGCCCCCGCCCAAGAAAATCCAGCCTGTCCTGCGTGAGATGGAGTGCGCCGATGTCTGACGTCATCGCGCACACCACGATCCCGCGATCGCGGGACGTTCCCGGAGATGCTCCGCCTCCTCATACTGATCAGTTTGCACTATGGGCGGCAGTATGAGATGGGGAAATGCCCCACCGCAAACTGATAACACAAATCTGCTGGAAAAAAAGATCTTGGGAGTCAATTTTCCGCCCCTCGTCAGGTGCCGCCTGGGGCCAATGGACCCAGCGGGACCCATGGTAGTGCCGGCCCTGACTGTCACTCAACTTACATTGCTGGGCCGGACTATAAATGGGGGCGGAGCTGTGACATCACTTCTAGCCAGGCTGTTGTCAGTCATACAACTCCAGAGCTGCTATAAGGTAGAGATTGGGTGGAGGAATGGAGTGGGTACCAAGAACCGTGCGTCCTCCCCATACACCATGGTGGCTGGCTCCCCTGCTGGTGGAGAGCTACAAGTACAGCCGGAGGTCGCAGAGGTCTTGTCTCCGCCCAGAAGGGCAGTTCATCAGAATAATTCAGAATCCAATCATATGCTTGGTTAAGAAGAGCCGACAGCTGGAAACGAGTCTCCACCCACTAAACGTAGAACAGCGCCACTCAAAGGCGGTTCTGGGAAATGCACGTTGCCCCCGATGTAACCCTTCCTGTCTGCAATTATTATTACAATAATTATTATCTCGCACTCTGATTTGTTGGCTGCAATTTATTTTTATTGAATTGTAGAGCAGAAGTAAAAACACCCCGCAGGAGGAAATACGACTTCATGCCCCCTCCCGTCCCTCCTTACATTCCTGAGAGGAGAAAGATGGCAGACTACGCCATGACGATTATACTGAGAATGTTGTATGTACATTTGCATAGCCGTCCATTAAAACTGCACGTAAAATTTCAAATCAAATGTTCTTCTCAGGCTGCATTCTCTGCAGATCGAATGTGTGAATGGGGAAAATACCACATTATAGCCACTAGATGGTGCTGAATATCATAGGAAATAGCTAAGCTCTTTAGCTCCATCTAGTGGTTATAATGTGGTATTTTCTACATTTACACATTCGAACTGCAGAGAATATAGCCTGAGAACAATCGATTTTTTCTACATTATTATTATTATACAGGATTCATATAGTGCCAACAATTTGCTTGACAACATGAGGGCAGACAATATAATCACAATACAGTAGGGATCGGAGGGCCGTGATCGTTAGAGCTTACAATCCATTCACACAGACTGAATTTTAAATGCAGTATTTCTGGATGATCAGCTATGCAAATTTCTTATAAAGACACCCCTTTGCATAACGATTGGAGCCTCTGTCAGATTTCTGTTGGTGTCCCTAATGGGGACATTTCACCTTACTTCCTGGCAGGACAGGAAGTGATTAGAAATCTCTCCAATGGTGACAAAAAAAAAGAAAGGGGAGGGGGGATGGAGAAGGAGGGTGCGGTCTTCTGATATTATTGCTGTACCTCCCCCGATTTCTTATACAGGTGTCACAAGGACAGGAAGTGAGGAAAATTCCCTTCAGTGGGGGTCACAGGCACAAACAAAAGCCAGAGATTACATTTCATTCGTCCCTTATCCTAAAACTAAAAGCAAGTGGACCGGTAGAGTCCGCCTTTCATTTCCGGTCCTTCATTTGTCCTTCAATATTTATTGCAGCAGCAGAGTTTCTATTGGCTGTTTTCTTCTCATGGGCGGGGTCAGAACACTGGGGTGGTGCATTTATCACCTCGATACCTATAAATTATATTCATCGCTCTCTGTAATATATTAAAGTGATCTCAGAAAAATGATACAAAGAAGTGATTTGTGACCAATCACAGGGCAGAGAATCTTTGTCTGTCTATACATGTTGGCGCAGTTCACAGATCTGCATCCCGAGACATGGCGAGTTCTCCGGCGATTCAAGTATTCGGCTTCCGAGAAAAATCCAGAACCTTCCGCCCTGAGATCAGGAACCCTGCGGGTCACATGACTACAAGAACGTCACATCGTCCTGAGACTGCACCCAGCGCCAGTGCGCGTCGTACTCCAGCTGGATCTTATTGGACAGTTTGTATTTGTCTATGTCCACCCGGCCGTTCTGGGCCGCCCTGACCTTTGCCTTGTCCTCAGCGGGTCTGGCATCCGGCTCTGGAGTGTGCTTGGCCGACCCGTTTGGCATTTGTCCAGGCTGGGAGCTCTGGGAGAGGACCTGCGGCCGGGGCACCTTACCTTTATCTGCATTGCCCTGGCAGGTCACCGGCTCTGCCTTGGAGGGAGAGTTCCATGGTTTGTCGCCATCCTGCTCATTAGTGGTCGGCGGCGGCCCATGGCGGTACGGGGTGGAGGACACGACGGGCTCGCTGATGCTCAGGCTGTACTCGTCCATGTCATCGGCCAGCGTGTCCAGGTAGCTCCCGATGGAGATACTGTCCAGCTTATCGTTGGGGTCCTGCAGGCTGTTCCAGCTGCCCCGGCGGGACGTCTCCCGGCTCCCGGCCAGGCTGTACTGACTGCTGGTCAGACTACTACAACGGCTGGTCAGATTCCCCCTCTCCTCCAGGATCCACTTCACCGACTCGATCCCTTCATTCACCGCCAGCAGCTGCTGCAGGATCTGAACATCGATTGCCCTCAGGCAGGCCTGCAAGGAGGAACAACGAGAGGGTGAGGGGCAGGAAAAGACCTCTGAAGGCACATTACACTCATCATTGAATATTATTATTCATTGATTATCATTGATTATTATTCATTGATTATCATTGATTATTATTATTCATTGATTATTATTATTTGATTATCATTGATTATTATTATTCATTGATTATCATTGATTATTATTATTCATTGATTATCATTGATTATTATTCATTGATTATCATTTATTATTATTATTCATTGATTATTATTATTAATTGATTATCATTGATTATTATTATTAATTGATTATCATTGATTATTATTCATTGATTATCATTGATTATTATTATGTCCTAGATACAGACTGAGGCCTGGACCAAGTGACAGTCCTGTCCACACCACTGTAGAGGTGCCACTTGGCAGCCACTTAGTGCCAATCCCCCCCCCCCCCACCACCACACATACCACCCCGCCTCGGTCATCCTCACAGGAGAGAAAAGGGTAAAAGGTGCGGCAGATCCAGATGGAGGTTGGGAGCTGCCCAATTTTTTAAGTTAAAAAGCGGGTGATTGGTTGCTGGGAGATGTGGGGAAGTCCTAGCAACCAGGCACTTGCTTATTACCATGATAAATTGGGCGGCTCCCACCCTCTGCCCTGCTGTGTAAGGTAGGACTGTGAAAGTGGGTGGGGCGGGGGGGGGGTTAATGGAAAGGGGGTAATGAGGACACTAATGTAAAGGGAGGGGCTGTGATGTAATGGGGGTAATGAGGACACTGATGTAATGGGGGACTGTGGTGTACAGGGGGGCTGTGATGTACAGGGGGGCTGTGATGTACAGGGGGGCTGTGATGTACAGGGGGGCTGTGATGTACAGGGGGGTAATGAGGACAATGTAAACGGGGGACTATAATTTGAAGGAGGTCTGAGGGCAGTGATGTAATGGGGGGATGAGGTGTGAAGGGGTAATGATAAAATTGATGTGAAGGGGGACTGTGATGTATAGGGGGTGATGTAAAGAGGGTGGGGGCTGTGATGTAAAGAGTGAATGATATGTGAAGGGGGGACTGAGATGTAAAGGGGGAGTTGTGTTGTATAGGGGGGGGGGGTAATGCACAGGGGGTGGGGGCTGTGATGTAAGGGTGGACTGTTATTTGAAGGTGGTCTGAGGGCACTTATGTAATGGGGGGATGAGATGTGAATAGGTAATGATGACACTGATATGAAGGGGGACTGTGATGTAGAGGGGGGAGTTACTATGTATGGGAGGGGGGGTGATGTAAAGGGGGTGGGGGGCTGTAATGTAAACTCGCCTGACCTAAACCCCATAGAGAATCTGTGAGGTATTGTCAGGAGGAAGAGGAGAGACATCAGACCCAACAATGCAGAGGAGCTGAAGGCCGCTATCAAAGCAACCTGGGCTTCCATAACACCTCAGCAGTGCCACAGGCTGATCGCCTCCATGCCACGCCGCATTGATGAAGGAGCCCCGACCAAGTACTGAGTGCATCCTATACTGTACATGGGCAGACTTCTCACTAAGACAACATTTCTGTATTATAAATCCTTTTTTTTTTTTTATTGTTTTTATGTAATATTCTAATTTTCTGAGATGCTGAATTTTGGGGTGTCACTCGCTGGAAGCCATAATCATCAAAATTAAAGAAATGTGTGAAATCTCTCACTCTGTGTGTGACATCTATAGAAAATATAGGAGATTATCTTTTATGAATTTAATTACTGAAATAAATTACATTTTTGATGATATTCTCATTTTATGCTCCTCCTGTATATTTTTATATATATATACAATGTATCCACTTTGTTTTCCACCTTTGTAATTACTTTTCCTCTCCACAGCAATAATTTATCAATAATTGGCCATTGGCATCTAACCAGCGATGATTCTGTCGGGACAACTATATGGGGTACAACCAGGTGGGGAGTTAAGTGGTTTTGGCACCTGTGTCCCCACCCCCTCCCCCGGCTGCTCCCCTCTAGGGGGCATTACATGCACAGATCCACTGAAGGTCAGCAGATGAATGTTTCCCAGAAGACCAGAAATTAAACAGTTAACTGAAGACCCCCCCTCCTCCCCCAGCCTGCTAATTAATGAGATTCTGACCTGACCTCACTGGGATTAGAGAGCAGATTGAGGTGATGATGTCATAGTGGGTGGGTGATAGGGAAGACATTCAGTGTTACAGGTCACAATGACATCACACCACGCACGCCATCAGTCTATCACCCTTATACTGAAAACGGTGAAATGATTTTGTCGAGATTTTTTCTCTTTTCACAAAATAATCTTTAATTCTAAAAAATCGTGATTCACCGAACGTTCACCCCTCTGATGGTGACATGAGCAAACGTTTTCACTGCAAGTAAATGTCTGGGCACATTCACCGTTCTGCAGCGGATTCATCAATGTGAAATGGAGACGGATCAGATTCTCCCAATGGAAAATGAAGATCTTTATCTGCTGACAAAGTGAGATGGAGCCGCCACGGGGGAGCCGCCACGGGGGAGCCGCCACGGGGGAACCGCCACGGGGGAGCCGCCAAGGGGGAGGTCAGGAAGAGTCTCCGGAGGATGGGGGAGGTCAGGAAGAGTCTCCGGAGGATGGGGGAGGTCAGGAAGACTCTCCGGAGGATGGGGGAGGTCAGGAAGAGTCTCCGGAGGATGGATTGTTCCCCCAACACAAGGTCACATTTATATATCATCACCATTATAAATGTGTCTGTGAATAGAGGAGTCACTGAAATCATTTCTGGGGGAGTCATATTCCATCCTCCCAACTGAATATATCAGGGAGGTTTTCCTCAGTCTTATCTTTTTCAATGCTTTTTTTTTTTTTTTTTAGTGCCAATAAAAAAAATGTGGTCTTGGTTGTATGACACCCAGAATCATTAGCCATTTATTGTGAGCCCAGGGTGTCATGGACCCGCCCCCTGGAGGTGTCATGGGCCCGCGGCCCGCCCCCGGAGGTGTCATGGACCCGCCCCCTGGAGGTGTCATGGGCCCGCCTCCTGGAGGTGTCATGGGCCCGCCCCCTGGAGGAGTCATGGGCCCGCCCCCTGGGGGTGTCATGGGCCCGCCCCCGGGGGTGTCATGGGCCCGCCCCCCGGGGGTGTCATCACACAGCCTGGGCTCACAGGCAAATTAAAATGGTGCTGCTCTAGCTAGGCCCTAAGACCAGCCACAGGGGTGCAGGTGGGTAGCCGGGACTTAAGAGGGTGAGTGGGGCAAATCTGGGCTGGAAATAAGCAAATACAGGACTAAAGCATACCGTCTAACACAGTGCTGTTCAGACAGGAGATAGAGAGATACAAAGTAACATTATTTATAAATGTTGATCAGACTGGAGATAGATTGATACAAAGTAACATTGTTTATAAACATTGATCAGACAGGAGATACAAAGTAACATTGTTTATAAACATTGATCAGACAGGAGATACAAAGTAACATTGTTTATAAACATTGATCAGACGGGAGATAGAGAGATACAAAGTAACATTGTTTATAAACATTGATCAGACAGGAGATACAAAGTAACATTGTTTATAAACATTGATCAGACTGGAGATAGAGAGATATAAAGTAACGTTACTTTTGAATCTACGTTATTTAATTTATCATCAGATCAGAGGAATCTGCATACGATGTCAGAGAAAGCAACCTTACAATTAAAAAATATGTTTTTATTTTTTTTTTAATAAAATTTGTTTGTATTTACCTCCTTATTTACTCTTAGTTTACCCTAATAAGCCCCAATGAACTCCTTCCTTCCCTTCTGGCCTTAACAATCATTTTCCTGCTGATTTTTTTTTTTTTTCAGTTTTTCTAACCAATAATATTTAAATGTTTGTTTGTTTTGAATTCTTTTTATGTTGCAATTAAAAAGCACCCAATAAAAACATTTTTTTTTATCTGTAAACAACTTTGTAATGCTTTCTACCAGAAGGATGATTTCAGACTTTCAGTGTTATTTTAAACAAAACAAACCCTGATCACTGATCTGAGTGTTTTTTAGTTTCGTCCATGGATGACAATAAAAAATACATTTTTTGTCATTATAACCAGAAGAAAGTCTTGTTTGTCGGATGTTGTATTACTTTGTTCTGTTATTGGTGAATAAACCGGCCCATCGTGGAAATACAGAAGCTTCTCCTTGGAGGGTGTACTGGGGGGGGGGGGGGGCACGCTGTTTCCTTTATTTTTCATTGCCGGCATTCTTTTCACACACAAATCGCATGTATTTCATGCAGGTGCAACTTTCAAGGGTTTACATTGAAGTCTATGGCCCTCAAGTCACATGAAAGTCGGACCAAAGTAGTGAAGGAACTACTTTAAGGCCCCTTTTACACTTGTGCGACCTGCAAATTGCGCGACTTGGAAGCAATGCCTGCGTAATCTTTTGACCTCAAGTTGCATCAAAGTCAGACTAAAGTTGTGCAGGGACTAATTTTGAGTCACACAGATATGAAGGGTGCTCATTGGAAATCATGTGGTACGACTTGTCATGTGACTTTGCAGTCCCAAGTTGCAGGACAAGTCACACAAATGTGAAAGGGGCGTTAGTCACACAGATATGAACGGTACTCATTAGGAAACATGGGGTGCGACTTGTCATGTGACCATGGGCTCCAAAGTCACATGACAAGTTGCACAAGTGTGAATGGGGCGTTATACAGCGAGAGACTCCAACCAGCACAGACAATGATGGCCAATGACAAAGATGGACAATGACAATGATGATCAATGAAGGACAATGATAGGCAATGACAGTGATGATCAATGAAGGACAATGATAGGCAATGACAGTGATGGACAATGATGGATAATGACAACGATGGACAATGAAGGACAATGATGGACAATGGCAGTGATGGACAATGATGGACAGTGATGGACAATGACAATGATGATCAATGAAGGACAATGATAGGCAATGACAATGATGGGCAATAAAGGACAATGATGGACAATGGCAGTGATGGACAATGATGGATAATGACATTGATGGAGAATGACAATGATTAACAATGACAATGATGATCAATGAAGGACAATAAAGGACAATGACAATGATGGACAATAAAGGACAATGATGGACAATGACAAAGATGGACAATGACGGACAGTGAAGGACAGTGAAGGACAATGATGGACAGTGATGGACAGTGAAGGACAATGATGGACAGTGATGGACAGTGAAGGACAATGATGGACAGTGATGGACAATGATGGACAGTGAAGGACAATGATGGACAGTGATGGACAATGACGGACAGTGAAGGACAGTGAAGGACAATGATGGACAGTGATGGACAATGATGGACAATGACGGACAGACATGGGCAATGATGGACAGTGATGGACAATGATGGACAATGACGGACAGACATGGGCAATGAAGGACAATGATGGACAATGATGGACAATGACGGACAGTGAAGGACAGTGAAGGACAGTGAAGGACAGTGATGGACAATGATGGACAGTGATGGACAATGATGGACAATGACGGACAGACATGGGCAATGATGGACAATGATGGACAATGACGGACAGTGAAGGACAGTGAAGGACAATGATGGACAGTGATGGACAATGATGGACAATGACGGACAGACATGGGCAATGATGGACAATGATGGACAATGATGGACAGTGAAGGACAATGATGGACAGTGAAGGACAGTGATGGACAATGATGGACAATGACAATGATGGACAATGACGGACAGACATGGGAAATGATGGACAGTGAATGACAATGGCATAGTTGGTGTCGCCCCCTGATTTCTATGATTGGTAATAACAGACAATGAACCGACACGTCTTCTGTAAAATACTCCATTCAACTCCCATCTGTTTATTCCATCCACCAATCCCGCTGGCTACAGAGTTAAATCAGAGGAAACATCTGGGAACCCCATTGCCCCCCCCCCCCACCACACACACAGCAGATAGAAGTCTGGGGTCCCCGGAGGATTCAGATGTTCCAGGCTTTTGTGTATGCGTGACATGAAGAGGCAGTGGAGGGGACATGGATGGACTCCAGGGAGGGAGAGACGAGGCTGGGAAGAGATTGGTGGGAGGAACAGAAAACGTTCCCCCGCCGCCGCTCATCTGGAAGTATTGAAGATATACAACAGGAATCACACAGACACCGCACATCGGGGCTCATTTACTAAGGAGTGTTCCCTTCACTGCATACACCCCATTGTATGCAACACAAGTGATTGGATGATTGTCAGCACAACTTCACAACATTTATTAAGTGAAAGTAGTAGGTGAACATGTACTACTCCTTCAGAAAATTAACCCAAAAGTCTGATCTCTGCTGTGCCGTATGTCTGAAGCCTCATGACTGGACAGGAAGGGTTCTCTACAGTTACAGCTGTGACATGGGAGATATCCACATACACCTAATTCTCTACAAATTCATTGCAGGAGGCCATTCTGGGATTCTTCCAATCACACCTAAAGTGTCAGGGAGAATTTGTTTTCCCCCATTAAAGGGAAAATGTCCACTCTTTCCAATGAGTCACAATAGATGCCGATGAGTCAGCTGACCAGCTAAAAACAATGCATCCCCTGTGAGGCTGATTGAGTATGGAGGCGGAGTCAGACTGAAAGTTTGCTCCCTCTAGAGGTTACATAACAAAAACATGGAAAACTCAGTGTGTAAGAAAATGATGAACTGCGCTTACTCACAGTACTTTCCCTTTAAGAGGAATGTCTGGAAAACATCTAAAATAAAAAAACATATTTAGTAAATCTCTGCAGAACATTTCCAGGTTTTATCCCTTTACAATGCTCCAAGGGCAGAAAAATAGCCGGAGATCTGGGAGTTATGGAAATGAGGGGAGGAGTTAGGGAGAGGAGGAGGGAGATGGGGGTTATGCAGATGAGAGGGGAGGAGTTAGGGAGAGGAGGAGGGAGATGGGGGTTATGAGGATGAGAGGGGAGGAGTTAGGGAGAGGAGGAGGGAGATGGGGGTTATGAAGATGAGAGGGGAGGAGTTAGGGAGAGGAGGAGGGAGATGGGGGTTATGAAGATGAGAGGGGAGGAGTTAGGGAGAGGAGGAGGGAGATGGGGGTTATGAAGATGAGAGGGGAGGAGTTAGGGAGAAGAGGAGGGAGATTGGGGTTATGAAGATGAGAGGGGAGGAGTTAGGGAGAGGAGGAGGGAGATGGGTGTTATGAAGATGAGAGGGGAGGAGTTAGGGAGAGGAGGAGGGAGATGGGGGTTATGAAGATGAGAGGGGAGGAGTTAGGGAGAAGAGGAGGGAGATGGGGGTTATGAAGATGAGAGGGGAGGAGTTAGGGAGATGGGCTTTATGAAGATGAAAGGGGAGGAGTTAGGGAGAGGAGGAGGGAGATGGGCTTTATGAAGATGAAAGGGGAGGAGTTAGGGAGAGGAGGAGGGAGATGGGCTTTATGAAGATGAAAGGGGAGGAGTTAGGGAGAGGAGGAGGGAGATGGGGGTTATGAAGATAAGAGAGGAGGAGTTAGGGAGAGGAGGAAGGAGATGGGGGTTATGCAGATGAGAGGGGAGGAGTTAGGGAGAGGAGGAGGGAGATGGGGGTTATGAAGATGAGAGGGGAGGAGTTAGGGAGAGGAGGAAGGAGATGGGGGTTATGAAGATGAGAGGGGAGGAGTTAGGGAGAGGAGGAGGGAGATGGGGGTTATGCAGATGAGAGGGGAGGAGTTAGGGAGAGGAGGAGGGAGATGGGTGTTATGAAGATGAGAGGGGAGGAGTTAGGGAGAGGAGGAGGGAGATGGGGGTTATGAAGATGATAGGGGAGGAGTTAGGGAGAGGAGGAGGGAGATGGGTGTTATGAAGATGAGAGGGGAGGAGTTAGGGAGATGGGCTTTATGAAGATGAAAGGGGAGGAGTTAGGGAGAGGAGGAGGGAGATGGGCTTTATGAAGATGAAAGGGGAGGAGTTAGGGAGAGGAGGAGGGAGATGGGCTTTATGAAGATGAAAGGGGAGGAATTAATTAAATGAGGAGGGAGATGGGGGTTGTGCAGATGAGAGGGGAGGAGTTAGGGAGAGGAGGAGGGAGATGGGGGTAATGAAGATGAGAGGGGAGGAGTTAGGGAGAGGAGGAAGGAGATGGGGGTTATGCAGATGAGAGGGGAGGAGTTAGGATGATGAGGAGGGAGATGGGTGTTATGAAGTTGAGAGGGGAGGAGTTAGGGAGAGGAGGAGGGAGATGGGTGTTATGAAGATGAGAGGGGAGGAGTTAGGGAGAGGAGGAGGGAGATGGGGGTTATGAAGATGAGAGGGGAGGAGTTAGGGAGAGGAGGAAGGAGATGGGGGTTATGCAGATGAGAGGGGAGGAGTTAGGGAGAGGAGGAGGGAGATGGGTGTTATGAAGATGAGAGGGGAGGAGTTAGGGAGAGGAGGAGGGAGATGGGGGTTATGAAGATGAGAGGGGAGGAGTTAGGGAGAGGAGGAAGGAGATGGGGGTTATGAAGATGAGAGGGGAGGAGTTAGGGAGGAGAGGAGGGAGATGGGGGTTATGCAGATGAGAGGGGAGGAGTTAGGGAGAGGAGGAGGGAGATGGGGGTTATGAAGATGAGAGGGGGAGGGGTTAGGGAGAAGAGGAGGGAGATGGGGGTTATGCAGATGAGAGGGGAGGAGTTAGGGAGAGGAGGAGGGAGATGGGGGTTAGCAAGATGAAAGGGGAGGAGTTAGGATGATGAGGATGGAGATGGGTGTTATGAAGTTGAGAGGGGAGGAGTTAGGGAGAGGAGGAGGGAGATGGGTGTTATGAAGATGAGAGGGGAGGAGTTAGGGAGAGGAGGAGGGAGATGGGGGTTATGAAGATGAGAGGGGAGGAGTTAGGGAGAGGAGGAGGGAGATGGGTGTTATGAAGATGAGAGGGGAGGAGTTAGGGAGAAGAGGAGGGAGATTGGGGTTATGAAGATGAGAGGGGAGGAGTTAGGGAGAGGAGGAGGGAGATGGGTGTTATGAAGATGAGAGGGGAGGAGTTAGGGAGAGGAGGAGGGAGATGGGGGTTATGAAGATGAGAGGGGAGGAGTTAGGGAGAAGAGGAGGGAGATGGGGGTTATGAAGATGAGAGGGGAGGAGTTAGGGAGATGGGCTTTATGAAGATGAAAGGGGAGGAGTTAGGGAGAGGAGGAGGGAGATGGGCTTTATGAAGATGAAAGGGGAGGAGTTAGGGAGAGGAGGAGGGAGATGGGCTTTATGAAGATGAAAGGGGAGGAGTTAGGGAGAGGAGGAGGGAGATGGGGGTTATGCAGATGAGAGGGGAGGAGTTAGGGAGAGGAGGAGGGAGATGGGGGTTATGAAGATGAGAGGGGAGGAGTTAGGGAGAGGAGGAAGGAGATGGGGGTTATGCAGATGAGAGGGGAGGAGTTAGGGAGAGGAGGAGGGAGATGGGGGTTATGAAGATGAGAGGGGAGGAGTTAGGGAGAGGAGGAAGGAGATGGGGGTTATGAAGATGAGAGGGGAGGAGTTAGGGAGAGGAGGAGGGAGATGGGGGTTATGCAGATGAGAGGGGAGGAGTTAGGGAGAGGAGGAGGGAGATGGGGGTTATGAAGATGAGAGGGGAGGAGTTAGGGAGAGGAGGAAGGAGATGGGGGTTATGCAGATGAGAGGGGAGGAGTTAGGGAGAGGAGGAGGGAGATGGGGGTTATGAAGATGAGAGGGGAGGAGTTAGGGAGAGGAGGAAGGAGATGGGGGTTATGAAGATGAGAGGGGAGGAGTTAGGGAGAGGAGGAGGGAGATGGGGGTTATGCAGATGAGAGGGGAGGAGTTAGGGAGAGGAGGAGGGAGATGGGTGTTATGAAGATGAGAGGGGAGGAGTTAGGGAGAGGAGGAGGGAGATGGGGGTTATGAAGATGATAGGGGAGGAGTTAGGGAGAGGAGGAGGGAGATGGGTGTTATGAAGATGAGAGGGAGGAGTTAGGGAGATGGGCTTTATGAAGATGAAAGGGGAGGAGTTAGGGAGAGGAGGAGGGAGATGGGCTTTATGAAGATGAAAGGGGAGGAGTTAGGGAGAGGAGGAGGGAGATGGGGGTAATGAAGATGAGAGGGGAGGAGTTAGGGAGAGGAGGAAGGAGATGGGGGTTATGCAGATGAGAGGGGAGGAGTTAGGATGATGAGGAGGGAGATGGGTGTTATGAAGTTGAGAGGGGAGGAGTTAGGGAGAGGAGGAGGGAGATGGGTGTTATGAAGATGAGAGGGGAGGAGTTAGGGAGAGGAGGAGGGAGATGGGGGTTATGAAGATGAGAGGGGAGGAGTTAGGGAGAGGAGGAAGGAGATGGGGGTTATGCAGATGAGAGGGGAGGAGTTAGGGAGAGGAGGAGGGAGATGGGTGTTATGAAGATGAGAGGGGAGGAGTTAGGGAGAGGAGGAGGGAGATGGGGGTTATGAAGATGAGAGGGGAGGAGTTAGGGAGAGGAGGAAGGAGATGGGGGTTATGAAGATGAGAGGGGAGGAGTTAGGGAGGAGAGGAGGGAGATGGGGGTTATGCAGATGAGAGGGGAGGAGTTAGGGAGAGGAGGAGGGAGATGGGGGTTATGAAGATGAGAGGGGGAGGGGTTAGGGAGAAGAGGAGGGAGATGGGGGTTATGCAGATGAGAGGGGAGGAGTTAGGGAGAGGAGGAGGGAGATGGGGGTTAGCAAGATGAAAGGGGAGGAGTTAGGATGATGAGGATGGAGATGGGTGTTATGAAGTTGAGAGGGGAGGAGTTAGGGAGAGGAGGAGGGAGATGGGGGTTATGAAGATGAGAGGGGAGGAGTTAGGGAGAGGAGGAGGGAGATGGGTGTTATGAAGATGAGAGGGGGGAGTTAGGGAGAGGAGGAGGGAGATGGGGGTTATGAAGATGAGAGGGGAGGAGTTAGGGAGAGGAGGAGGGAGATGGGGGTTATGAAGATGAGAGGGGAGGAGTTAGGGAGAGGAGGAGGGAGATGGGGGTTATGAAGATGAGAGGGGAGGAGTTAGGGAGAGGAGGAGGGAGATGGGTGTTATGAAGATGAAAGGGGAGGAGTTAGGGAGAGGAGGAGGGAGATGGGCTTTATGAAGATGAGAGGGGAGGAGTTAGGGAGAGGAGGAGGGAGATGGGTGTTATGAAGATGAGAGGGAGGAGTTAGGGAGATGAGGAGGGAGATGGGTGTTATGAAGATGAGAGGGGAGGAGTTAGGGAGATGAGGAGGGAGATGGGTGTTATGAAGATGAGAGGGGGGAGTTAGGGAGAGGAGGAGGCAGATGGGGGTTATGAAGATGAGAGGGGAGGAGTTAGGGAGAGGAGGAGGGAGATGGGGGTTATGAAGATGAGAGGGGAGGAGTTAGGGAGATGGGCTTTATGAAGATGAAAGGGGAGGAGTTAGGGAGAGGAGGAGGGAGATGGGTGTTATGAAGATGAGAGGGGGGAGTCAGGGAGAGGAGGAGGGTGATGGGGGTTATGCAGATGAGAGGGGAGGAGTTAGGGAGAGGAGGAGGGAGATGGGTGTTATGAAGATGAGAGGGGGGAGTTAGGGAAATAACGGGCGGAATATGGAGATGAGGGGGGGGTAGGGAAATAAGGGGAGGATTATAGAGATGAGGGGAGGGGGAGGGTTAAGGAGATGAAGGGAGGAGAAGAGTAAAGGAGATGAGGAAAGGAGTGTTGTTAGTGAAAAGGAAAGGAGGGGGAGTTATGGAGAAGAGAAAAGGGGAGGAGTTAAATGAGGGGGAGGAGTGAAAAGGGGTAGGGTAATGGAGTGGAGTGGATTATGGTGAGGAGGTGCTCTGTAGTCCAGCAGGGGAAGAACTGGGCAGAGCTGACACTACAACTTGGGACTTTAGGGCAGCAGAGGCGGAGAGGAAGTTGGGATCTTTTTGTACTGTGGCATTTTTTTTAAGGGATAAACAAGGGTTGATGTATCGGGGGGGGGGGGGCGGTCAGACGTAGACCTCAAGGCGGATTGGAGCAGTTTTGGTTGGTTTTCCTTTCTCTGAAGGTAGAAATGTCGTCTATGTATCTGATCTGTTTTGGGTGGAACTCGCTGCACACCCAGTACAGGATCCCATGAGATGATCTGGGCAGATCCTTCACCAATCAGACAGCTCTATAATTTCTATGGCTGAACACAGAGAAGTCAGGGCAGACTGTGTAGCTCCTCCCCCTCAGGTATAGGCATGTATGCCCGGCAGAGCCATGTAGTATTCATGAAGCCGCCCACCATAGTCCTCCCATATTGGTGAGCTCCATCAGGTTCTCCACACCGACTCTCTCCAATCTATTGGGCATCCCTGGAGCCTATCTGCTCACAGGTTAGAATCATTCCCACCTAGACAGATGACCCTCCCACTCCTGTCCCCGCCAATAATCACATGAACAGGAATGTCCGGCTCATCAGGAAGTTCCTGTTCAGTCAATCCCTCCCCACACCCGGCCTTTCTCAGAGATCAGCAGACATTCTCCCTCATCTTCCTACCCATTGGTAATAATCCTCCAGCAGGAAGAAAATATATCTTCCCCACCAGCCAATCAGAGCTTCTCCCTTCCTCTTCAATGCCTGTCCGTACCCCAGCATCGAATGCCACTGTGGGGGCGGAGCTACGAAGGGGCCTCCAGACAGGGAAGCAGACTGAACCCCCCCAGGACAGCACATGAGGATCTACAAGGATTCTGATTTGTTGCTCTGTCTAGAATAAGCTTCCAATGTCAGAGATTCTTCATTCAATCTCTTAAAGTCGTATACAATTTCCAGCATGCCGGCTTTTATCTGGGTGTCTGGGAGGGCTGGATTAGGGACGGATCTGGGGATGAGATGGGGCAGATCTGGTGGTGATAAGGGGCAGATCTGGTGATGCCAAGGGGTGCCTCTGGTGGTTAGGGGCAGATCACACAAGTGAAGAGCGCACACCGATAGAAATGGCGGTGTTACGGTGTACTCAGGGAGGAATGGCGGAGATGTGACGGTGTACTCGGAGAGGAATGGCGGGGGTGTGACGGTGTACTCAGGGAGGAATGGCGGTGGTGTGACGGTGTACTCAGGGAGGAATGGCGGTGGTGTGACGGTGTACTCGGGGAGGAATGGCGGCGGTGTGACGGTGTACTCGGGGAGGAATGGTAGCGGTGTGACGGTGTACTCAGGGAGGAATGGCGGTGGTGTGACGGTGTACTCAGGGAGGAATGGCGGTGGTGTGACGGTGTACTCGGAGAGGAATGGCGGCGGTGTGACGGTGTACTCGGAGAGGAATGGCGGGGGTGTGACGGTGTACTCAGGGAGGAATGGCGGTGGTGTGACGGTGTACTCAGGGAGGAATGGCGGTGGTGTGACGGTGTACTCGGAGAGGAATGGCGGAGGTGTGACGGTGTACTCGGAGAGGAATGGCGGCGGTGTGACGGTGTACTCAGGGAGGAATGGCGGTGGTGTGACGGTGTACTCGGGGAGGAATGGCGGTGGTGTGACGGTGTACTCGGGGAGGAATGGCGGCGGTGTGACGGTGTACTCGGGGAGGAATGGTAGCGGTGTGACGGTGTACTCGGAGAGGAATGGCGGCGGTGTGACGGTGTACTCGGAGAGGAATGGCGGGGGTGTGACGGTGTACTCAGGGAGGAATGGCGGTGGTGTGACGGTGTACTCAGGGAGGAATGGCGGTGGTGTGACGGTGTACTCGGAGAGGAATGGCGGAGGTGTGACGGTGTACTCGGAGAGGAATGGCGGCGGTGTGACGGTGTACTCAGGGAGGAATGGCGGTGGTGTGACGGTGTACTCGGGGAGGAATGGCGGTGGTGTGACGGTGTACTCGGGGAGGAATGGCGGCGGTGTGACGGTGTACTCGGGGAGGAATGGTAGCGGTGTGACGGTGTACTCGGGGAGGAATGGCGGTGGTGTGACGGTGTACTCGGAGAGGAATGGCGGCGGTGTGACGGTGTACTCGGGGAGGAATGGTAGCGGTGTGACGGTGTACTCGGAGAGGAATGGCGGCGGTGTGACGGTGTACTCGGGGAGGAATGGCGGCGGTGTGACGGTGTACTCGGGGAGGAATGGCGGCGGTGTGACGGTGTACTCGGGGAGGAATGGTAGCGGTGTGACGGTGTACTCGGAGGGGAATGGCGGTGGTGTGACGGTGTACTCGGGGAGGAATGGCGGCGGTGTGACGGTGTACTCGGAGAGGAATGGCGGAGGTGTGACGGTGTACTCGGAGAGGAATGGTGGGGTGTGACGGTGTTCTCCTCCATTGCACTGCACACATTATACAATCTGTACATCCAGAACAGGATTGAGTACTATGGGGGCCCCCGGCCATCGCCTGATTTCGCCAATCCAGACCTCTCTCTACAATATGCAGAGTCAGGGTATAAGTGAGGACGCCTCTGATGGGAAATGTTCAGGCGATTCTCTATTGTAGGAGAGAGTGTCACCTCGGTGATATTGGTAGGCACAGTTTACCCCCCTGTCCTGCAGGTGGGGGGAGGGGTAGTGTGTACCAGGAACAGACGGGAAGAACCTGATATGCTGCCATGCTCCAGTGACACGGCCTCTGTGTGATTACAATGCAAAGCGTGAAAAGCCTCTGATTGTATTACAGCCTAAACAAACTTCACCCTCCCGCCACCCCCGCCGCCATTAACCCCCGCAGCCCCAGCCAGACAGGCCTGGGAATCCACCACTTTCACCAGGGACAGGGAGTTCACAGAGGGTCCAACACTTCTTCTCAATAAATTGTATGGAAAACCCCGGTCAGATTTTTGCTGCTGTCTGCGTCCCTACTGGCGAAATTCACTCTATTTGTCCTGGTGTCACTGAGACAGGAAGTGAGGGGCAATCCAAAATGTTACCAGTGTCACCAGAACAGGAAGTGAGGGGCAATCCAAAATGTTACCAGTGTCACCAGAACGGGAAGTGAGGGGAAATCCAAAATGTTACCAGTGTCACCAAAACAGGAAGTGAGGGGCAATCCAAAATGTTACCAGTGTTTCCATAACAGGAAGTGAGGGGCATTCCAAAATGTTACCAGTGTCACCAGAACAGGAAGTGAGGGGCAATCCAAAATGTTACCAGTGTCACCAGAACAGGAAGTGAGGGGCATTCCAAAATGTCACCAGTGTCACCAGAACAGGAAGTGAGGGGCAATCCAAAATGTTACCAGTGTCACCAGAACAGGAAGTGAGGGGCATTCCAAAATGTTACCAGTGTCACCAGAACAGGAAGTGAGGAGCATTCCAAAATGTTACCAGTGTCACCAGAACAGGAAGTGAGGGGCAATCCAAAATGTTACCAGTGTCACCAGAACAGGAAGTGAGGGGCAATCCAAAATGTTACCAGTGTCACCAGAACAGGAAGTGAGGGGCAATCCAAAATGTTACCAGTGTCACCAAAACAGGAAGTGAGGGGCAATCCAAAATGTTACCAGTGTCACTGAGAGAGGAAGTGAGGGGCAATCCAAAATGTAACCAGTGTCACTGAGACAGGAAGTGAGGGGCAATCCAAAATGTTACCAGTGTCACCAGAACAGGAAGTGAGGGGCAATCCAAAATGTTACCAGTGTCACCAAAACAGGAAGTAAGGGGCATTCCAAAATGTTACCAGTGTCACCAGAACAGGAAGTGAGGGGCAATCCAAAATGTTACCAGTGTCACCAGAACAGGAAGTGAGGGGCAATCCAAAATGTTACCAGTGTCACCAGAACAGGAAGTGAGGAGCATTCCAAAATGTTACCAGTGTCACCAGAACAGGAAGTGAGGGGCAATCCAAAATGTTACCAGTGTCACCAGAACAGGAAGTGAGGGGCAATCCAAAATGTTACCAGTGTCACCAGAACAGGAAGTGAGGGGCAATCCAAAATGTTACCAGTGTCACCAAAACAGGAAGTGAGGGGCAATCCAAAATGTTACCAGTGTCACTGAGAGAGGAAGTGAGGGGCAATCCAAAATGTAACCAGTGTCACTGAGACAGGAAGTGAGGGTCAATCCAAAATGTTACCAGTGTCACCAGAACAGGAAGTGAGGGGCAATCCAAAATGTTACCAGTGTCACCAGAACAGGAAGTGAGGGGCAATCCAAAATGTTACCAGTGTCACCAGAACAGGAAGTGAGGGGCAATCCAAAATGTTACCAGTGTCACCAGAACAGGAAGTAAGGGGCATTCCAAAATGTTACCAGTGTCACCAGAACAGGAAGTGAGGGGCAATCCAAAATGTAACCAGTGTCACTGAGACAGGAAGTGAGGGGCAATCCAAAATGTTACCAGTGTCACCAGAACAGGAAGTAAGGGGCATTCCAAAATGTTACCAGTGTCACCAGAACAGGAAGTGAGGGGCATACCAAAATGTTACCAGTGTTTCCATAACAGGAAGTGAGGGGCATTCCAAAATGTTACCAGTGTCACCAGAACAGGAAGTGAGGGGCAATCCAAAATGTTACCAGTGTCACCAGAACAGGAAGTGAGGGGCATTCCAAAATGTTACCAGTGTCACCAGAACAGGAAGTAAGGGGCATTCCAAAATGTTACCAGTGTCACCAGAACAGGAAGTGAGGGGAAATCTGTTCTGGTGATAACTGCCTACAATTGCCCCCCACATTGAAGAGATTTCCCACCAGTGATGGGAAATCTCCCCAACAGGATGCAGACAGCAAAAAAAAAAGAAGGAAAAAAAATTAGATAAATTAAAAATCAACCTGAAAAACGTTTCCCCACCCCCATCAGACACGGGAAGGTTCGGGGTGTACACGCACTTTAAGCCAAGCGTCCCTCATGTGGTCCATGTTTTCCTTTCCCCATTTGGATGGGGGAGGGGCGGCTTTGATCCCCGCCAGGTTATCTGGCTGCTTTCACACTGAGTTTTGTGTTAACCATTTCTGGACCGGAAGATTTGCCCCCCTTAATGACCAGGCCATTTTTTGCGATTCGGCACTGCATTACTTTAACTGACAATTGCGCGGTTGTGCGACGCTGTACACAAATATAATTGATGTCATTTTTTTCCCACAAATAGAGATTTCTTTTGGTTGTATTTGATCTCCTCTGCGATTTTTTTTTTTTGCGCTATAAACAAAAACAAAAAAAAGCGACAATTCTGAAAAAAAAAAAAACAATATTTTTTTACATTCTGCTATAAAACATTTCCTATATAAAAAAAAGATTAAAAATCTACTTTTTTCATCATTTTAGGTCAATTTGTATTCTGCTATATATTTTTGGTAAAAAATAAAATCCCAATAATCGTATTTTGATTGGATAATAGAGCGCCCTCTATTTGTGAGGAAAAAAGGACATCATTTTTTTTTGTGTACAGCGTCGCACGACCACGCAATTGTCAGTTAAAGTAACGCAGTGCCGAATCACAAAAAAATGGGCTGGTCATTAAGGGGGGAAATCCTTCCGGTCCAGAAGTGGTTAAAGCGTGTTTGGAGCATAAAAAACACCAAAAACGCTCCTCCTCATTGTAATGAATGGGAACATTGAAAAGAACCTAAAAAAAAACGCTCTCACTAAGCATTTTTGGTGCATTTTTTGAGTCACTTGTCTTTTAAAAACCGCTCCCCCAACGTTGCAAAAGCTCCACAAAAACGCTCCATTAACGCACGAGGCGTTATACTGTCTAAGTGATCCCTTGTGAAAGCGCCCTTACTGTCTGTCCCTGGGGAGATTTCCCTCCACTTCCTGTTGTGGAGACATAAGAGAAATATGGAAGGAAATCTCTACAAAGTGAGGGAATTCCCCTCTCAGACACTTCTTACCAGAACAGGTGTCCCCTCAGGTGTCCCCTCAGGTGTCCCCTCAGGTGTCCTCTCAGGTGTCCCCTCAGGCGTCCTCTCAGGTGTCCTCTCAGGTGTCCCCTCAGATGTCCTCTCAGGGGTCCCCTCAGGTGTCCTCTCAGGTGTCCCCCCAGGTGTTCCCCTCAGGTGTTCCTCTCAGGTGTCCCCTCAGGTGTCCCCTCAGGTGTCCCCTCAGGTGTCCTCTCAGATGTCCCCTCAGGTGTCCTCTCAGGTGTCCCCCCAGGTGTTCCCCTCAGGTGTTCCTCTCAGGTGTCCCCTCAGGTGTCCCCTCAGGCGTCCCCTCAGGTGTCCCCTCAGGTGTCCTCTCAGGGGTCCCCTCAGGTGTCCTCTCAGGTGTCCCCCCAGGTGTTCCCCTCAGGTGTTCCTCTCAGGTGTCCCCTCAGGTGTCCCCTCAGGTGTCCTCTCAGGTGTCCCCTCAGGCGTCCCCTCAGATGTCCCCTCAGGTGTCCTCTCAGGTGTCCCCCCAGGTGTTCCCCTCAGGTGTCCCCTCAGGCGTCCCCTCAGGTGTCCCCTCAGGTGTCCTCTCAGGGGTCCCCTCAGGTGTCCTCTCAGGTGTCCCCCCAGGTGTTCCCCTCAGGTGTTCCTCTCAGGTGTCCCCTCAGGTGTCCCCTCAGGTGTCCTCTCAGGTGTCCCCTCAGGCGTCCCCTCAGATGTCCCCTCAGGTGTCCTCTCAGGTGTCCCCCCAGGTGTTCCCCTCAGGTGTTCCTCTCAGGTGTCCCCTCAGGTGTCCCCTCAGGTGTCCTCTCAGGTGTCCCCTCAGGTGTCCCCTCAGGTGTCCCCTCAGGTGTCCTCTCAGGTGTCCCCTCAGGCGTCCTCTCAGGTGTCCCCTCAGGCGTCCTCTCAGGTGTCCCCTCAGGCGTCCCCTCAGGTGTCCCCTCAGGCGTCCTCTCAGGCGTCCTCTCAGGTGTCCCCCCAGGTGTTCCCCTCAGGTGTTCCTCTCAGGTGTCCCCTCAGGTGTCCTCTCAGTTGTCCCCTCAGGTGTCCTCTCAGGTGTCCCCTCAGGTGTCCCCTCAGGTGTCCCCTCAGGCGTCCCCTCAGGTGTCCCCTCAGGTGTCCCCTCAGGTGTCCCCTCAGGCGTCCTCTCAGGTGTCCCCTCAGGCGTCCTCTCAGGTGTCCTCTCAGGTGTCCCCTCAGGCGTCCTCTCAGGTGTCCTCTCTGGTGTCCTCCCAGGTGTCCCCCCAGGTGTCCCCTCAGGTGTCCTCTCAGGTGTCCCCTCAGGCGTCCCCTCAGATGTCCCCTCAGGTGTCCTCTCAGGTGTCCCCCCAGGTGTTCCCCTCAGGTGTTCCTCTCAGGTGTCCCCTCAGGTGTCCCCTCAGGTGTCCTCTCAGGTGTCCCCTCAGGTGTCCCCTCAGGTGTCCCCTCAGGCGTCCTCTCAGGTGTCCTCTCTGGTGTCCTCCCAGGTGTCCCCCCAGGTGTCCCCTCAGGTGTCCTCTCAGGTGTCCCCTCAGGCGTCCCCTCAGATGTCCCCTCAGGTGTCCCCTCAGGTGTCCTCTCAGGTGTCCCCCCAGGTGTTCCCCTCAGGTGTTCCTCTCAGGTGTCCCCTCAGGTGTCCCCTCAGGTGTCCTCTCAGGTGTCCCCTCAGGTGTCCCCTCAGGTGTCCCCTCAGGCGTCCTCTCAGGTGTCCTCTCAGGTGTCCCCTCAGGTGTCCCCTCAGGTGTCCCCTCAGGCGTCCTCTCAGGTGTCCCCTCAGGCGTCCCCTCAGGGGTCCTCTCAGGTGTCCCCTCAGGCGTCCCCTCAGGTGTCCCCTCAGGCGTCCTCTCAGGCGTCCTCTCAGGTGTCCCCCCAGGTGTTCCCCTCAGGTGTTCCTCTCAGGTGTCCCCTCAGGTGTCCTCTCAGGTGTCCCCTCAGGTGTCCTCTCAGGTGTCCCCTCAGGTGTCCCCTCAGGCGTCCTCTCAGGTGTCCCCTCAGGTGTCCCCTCAGGTGTCCCCTCAGGCGTCCTCTCAGGTGTCCCCTCAGGCGTCCTCTCAGGTGTCCTCTCAGGTGTCCTCTCAGGTGTCCTCTCAGGTGTCCCCTCAGGCGTCCTCTCAGGTGTCCTCTCTGGTGTCCTCCCAGGTGTCCCCCCAGGTGTTCCCCTCAGGTGTCCTCTCAGGTGTCCCCTCAGGTGTCACCTCAGGTGTCCCCCCAGGTGTTACCTCAGGTGTCCCCCCAGGTGTTCCCCTCAGGTGTCCCCTCAGGTGTCCCCCCAGGTGTTCCCCCAGGTGTTCCCCTCAGGTGTCCTCTCAGGTGTCCCCTCAGGTGTCCCCCCAGGTGTTCCCCCAGGTGTTCCCTCAGGTGTCCCCTTGGAAAGTCTACATTCCAAAGAGGGGTGATTTGGGGGGTAATTGCACTGTCCTGACATTTTGGCGCCTCAAAAAAAAAAAAAAGAGATTGTCCGTCAGTACATCAGTACATCAGTACATCTCTATAACCTTCCTACAGATAAATAATATTCACTGATTTGGGTTATTTTCACCAAAGAAATGGAGCCGAATATAATTTGGACAAAATTTTCTCTTAGGAAATGGTGAGACATTGGCAGAGCTCATATTGTGGTGGGGGGATGGGGGGGTCACGGACAGGCGTTCCAATCCTTCCACATCCCATCCAAGGGAGGAGACATTCTCTCTGCAGCCAATCACATGAATTGTTTATGATTTTATTTCTTGTTTCTATTTTATAAACATTCATTATTCTGTGTATCCAGAAAAAGTCGCCTTTAGAGTTCTAAAGACAACAAATACAAAAGAAGGGGGGCGGGGTGTCATATAGTTCTGGGTATATACAGGGGGTGTATAGAGCTGGGTATATATGGGGGATGTATATAGAGCTGGGTATATACAGAATCACACAAAAGTAAGTACACCCCTCCCATGTGACATCACTGAAGAAATGAGACTTTGCTACAATGTAAAGTAGTGAGTGTACAGCTTGTATAACAGTGTAAATTTACTGTCCCCTCAAAATAACTCAACACACAGCCATTAATGTCTAAACCGCTGGCAACAAAAGTCAGTACACCCCTAAGTGACAATCTCCAAATTGGGCCCAAAGTGTGAATATTTTGTGTGGCCGCCATTATTTTCCAGCACTGCCTTAACCCTCTTGGGCATGGAGTTCACCAGAGCTTCACAGGTTGTCACTGGAGTCCTCTTCCCCTCCTCCATGATGACATCACAGAACTGGTGGATGTTAGAGACCTTCCCCTCCATCTTCTGTTTGAGGATCCCCACAGATGCTCAATAGGGTTTAGGTCTGGAGACGCTTGGCCAGTCCATCACCTTTACCCTCAGCTTCTTTAGCAAGGCAGTGGTCGTCTTGGAGGTGTTTGGGGTCGTTATGTTGGAATACTGCCCTGCCCCCCAGTCTCTGAAGGGAGGGGCTCATGCTCTGCTTCAGTATGTCACAGTACATGTTGGCATTCATGGTTCCCTCAATGATCTGTAGCTCCCCAGTGCCGGCAGCACTCATGCAGCCCCAGACCATGACACTCCCACCACCATGCCTGACTGTAGGAAGACACACTTGTCTTTGTACTCCTCACCTGGTTGCCCCCACACACGCCTGACACCATCTGACACCAAATAAGTTTATCTTGGTCTCATCAGAGCACAGGAGATGGTTCCAGTAATCTTGGCCACCATGCTGCAGCTCAGTTTCAGGGTCTTGGCAATCTTCTTATAGCCTAGGCCATCTTTATGTAGAGCAACAATTCTTTTTTTCAGATCCTCAGAGAGTTCTTTGCCATGAGGTGCCATGTTGAACTTCCAGTGACCAGTATGAGAGAGTGAGAGTGATAACACCAAATGTAACACACCTCCCCCATTCACACCTGAGACCTTGTAATACTAACGAGTCACATGACACCGGGGGAGGGAAAATGGCTAATTGGGCCCAATTTGGAGATTGTCACTTAGGGGTGTACTGACTTTTGTTGCCAGCGGTTTAGACATTAATGGCTGTGTGTTGTCACTTAGGGGTGTACTGACTTTTGTTGCCAGCGGTTTAGACATTAATGGCTGTGTGTTGAGTTATTTTGAGAGGACAGTAAATTTACACTGTTATACAAGCTGTACACTCACTACTTTACATTGTAGCAAAGTCTCATTTCTTCAGTGTTGTCACATGGGAGGGGTGTACTTACAATTGTGACATACTGTATATGGGGGTTATATAGAGCTGGGTATATACAGGGGTGTATATAGTGCTGGGTATATACGGGGGTATATAGAGCTGGGTATATATGGGGGTATATAGAGCTGGGTATATACAGGGGGTATATAGAGCTGGGTATATACAGGGGTGTATATAGAGCTGGGTATATACAGGGGGTGTATATAGAGCTGGGTATATATGGGGGGTATATAGAGCTGGGTATATATGGGGGGTATATAGAGCTGGGTGTATATGGGGGGCGTATATAGAGCTGGGTATATACAGGGGTTGTATATAGAGCTGGGTATATACAGGGGGTATATAGAGCTGGGTATATATGGGGGGTGTATAGAGCTGGGTATATATAGGGTGTATATAGAGCTGGGTATATACAGGGGGTGTATATAGAGCTGGGTATACATGGGGTATATAGAGCTGGGTATATATGGGGTGTATATAGAGCTGGGTATATACAGGGGGTGTATATAGAGCTGGGTATATATAGAGCTGGGTATATACAGGGGGTGTATATAGAGCTGGGTATATATGGGGTGTATATAGAGCTGGGTATATACAGGGGGTGTATATAGAGCTGGGTATACATGGGGTATATAGAGCTGGGTATATATGGGGTGTATATAGAGCTGGGTATATACAGGGGGTGTATATAGAGCTGGGTATATATAGAGCTGGGTATATACAGGGGGTGTATATAGAGCTGGGTATATATGGGTGTATATAGAGCTGGGTATATATGGGTGTATATAGAGCTGGATATATATGGGGGTGTATATAGAGCTGGGTATATATGGGGGTGTATATAGAGCTGGGTATATATGGGGGTATATAGAGCTGGGTATATATGGGGGGTGTATATAGAGCTGTGTATATACAGGGGGTGTATATAGAGCTGGGTATATACAGGGTGTATATAGAGCTGGGTATATACAGGGTGTATATAGAGCTGGGTATATATGGGGGGTATATAGAGCTGGGTGTATACAGGGGGGTATATAGAGCTGGGTATATATGGGGGTATATAGAGCTGGGTATATACAGGGGGTATATAGAGCTGGGTGTATATGGGTGTATATAGAGCTGGGTATATATGGGGGTATATAGAGCTGGGTATATACAGGGGGTATATAGAGCTGGGTATATATGGGGGTATATAGAGCTGGGTATATACAGGGGGGTATATAGAGCTGGGTGTATATGGGTGTATATAGAGCTGGGTATATATGGGGGGTATATAGAGCTGGGTGTATACAGGGGGGTATATAGAGCTGGGTATATATGGGGGTATATAGAGCTGGGTATATACAGGGGGGTATATAGAGCTGGGTATATACAGGGGGTGTATATAGAGCTGGGTATATATGGGGGGTATATAGAGCTGGGTTTATATGGGGGTGTATATAGAGCTGGGTATATATGGGGGGTGTATATAGAG
Source organism: Pelophylax lessonae (assembly GCF_965119305.1). NCBI lineage: Eukaryota > Metazoa > Chordata > Amphibia > Anura > Ranidae > Pelophylax > Pelophylax lessonae. The sequence continues at coordinate 85,322 of NW_028120118.1, forward strand.
CTGGGTGTATATGGGGGTGTATATAGAGCTGGGTGTATATGGGGGGTGTATATAGAGCTGGGTGTATATTGGATACAGATGGTGATATATAATAATGAACTCTCATCATGCACATCTATATATAGACAGTATACAGATATACCCCCCCCCCCCCGGACTCACCATCTCCCCCCGCAGGTGTCGGATTTTCTCCCCCAATTCTCCCGGTTGGGGGGGATTTTCCATCCTGCGGCCCCCGGGCGCTCCGCTCTCCTCTCTCAGCCCCCTCAGTAAAATCTCCGGGGTTTTCCGCCCCAATTTTATCTCCACATCCCGGAGATCCGGAGGAGGATCGGGGGGGTTCATCGCTGCCACCGGAGCCCCTCCGACAGCCGGCCGGAGCCGAGACCTCCACACTGTCATACCGACTGCGGCCAGAGGGGCGCCCGAGAGACGGCGAGAGGAAACCAACCCACTTCACTATACATTGTATCTAATATAACCTCCCCCCCCCCATCCCTATACATTGTATCTAATATTACCCCCCTCCCTATACATTCTATATAATATTACCCCCCTCCCTATACATTGTATATAATATTACCCCCCCTCCCTATACATTGTATAATATTACCCCCCTCCCTATACATTGTATAATATTACCCCCCTCCCTATACATTGTATAATATTACCCCCCTCCCTATACATTGTATAATATTACCCCCCTCCCTATACATTGTATATAATATTACCACCCCTCCCTATACATTGTATCTAATATTACCCCCTCCCTATACATTGTATATAATATTACCCCCCCTCCCTATACATTGTATCTAATATTACCCCCCCCTCCCTATACATTGTATCTAATATTACCCCCCCTCCCTATACATTGTATCTAATATTACCCCCCCTCCCTATACATTCTATAATATTACCCCCCCCCCTCCCTATACATTGTATCTAATATTACCCCCCTCCCTATACATTCTATATTACCACCCCCCTCCCTATACATTGTATCTAATATTAACACCCCCATCCCACTATACATTGTGTCTAATATTACCCCCCCTCCACTATACATTGTATCTAATATTACCACCCCCTATACATTGTACCCACTATTACCATATTTCATGAGCGATAGATCTCATCCTCCATATTCATCTCTCAGAGGATCTACAGAACTTCCAATAATAATTGTCAGACTATTAACAGATCTGTGTGATCAGCATTCCCCCGAGATGTACCACAAGGCTCAGCAGTCCATCCTGTTCTCTGATTTGTCAGAAGTGTAAATGGAGGTTTGCCTCAGTGGGGGATGGTAAGATTTGGTGAAGAAGGGAAAACTTGATGGGTAAGGTAAGAATTATTGGGTAAAGTACGGCAACATGGCGGATATTCCACGAGGTCCTGATTCCTCTATATAGATCTTTATATCACTAGAGGGGTCCCCAGCAGGAGGAAGGAGGTCCTTATTCCTCTATATAGATCTTTATATCACTAGAGGGGTCCCCAGCAGGAGGATGGAAGGTCCTGATTCCTCTATATTGATCTTTATATCACTAGAGGGGTCCCCAGCATGAGGAAGGAGGTCCTGATTCCTCTATATAGATCTTTATATCACTAGAGGGGTCCCCAGTAGGGATGATCGAACAGTTCGGGTCGACCATCGGGAACATTGACTGTTCGAAATTCGGCCGAATTTCAAACATTTTGCTGAAAAAGTTCAGAATTCGGCAACCAGAACCGACCAAAATGCAATGGGACAGGAACTGGGCTTTAAAAGCCTGTGATTGGACCAGAGCCATCAGTAAAAGCCAATTGAGGGGGCAGGAGGATGCTAGGAATGTGATTGGAGTGACTAGGGGGTCCAGAGGCCAATCAGTAGTGAATAGTAGTGAATACGCCCCCCAGTATATAAGATAGCCCCGCCAAATTCCTAGCATTTTAATACAGGGCTATGGAAGAGAGTGGAAGCAGTTCTGTTACTTCTGCTTCAAAAGTGTCATTTAGCAATTATTAGTGTGAGGAAAGGGATATCTAGTGTAGTTAGGGTGCTATTTTCCACTATAGTTACATTTAATAATCTAGTTTCTGTAGGGAAAGTGTTAAGTGTAAGGGGACCGTAGTGTAGTGTAGGGTGAACTGACTCTGACTGCTATGGCAGGGTGACCGAACCCTTCCATGTCAGGGTGACTGCTATAGAAAGCCATAGAAAAAAGTTAATTTGTATTAGAATTGCAGTAGAGCAGGATAGTGGCTCCGCTATTTTCACACCTGGCCGTTTTTGTTGCAGGCGTTTATTGGGCTTTTCTGTGGACGTGTTTGGAGTCGGGCATGACATCTGAACTTCTGTGTAGGGGTATATATACACACACACATGTATGTATATATACACATACATACCTCCCAACTTTGGAACTTTGCAATGAGGGACACTGAAAGAGAAACAAAATCTGTGGCGCGCGTAGCGTGGTGTGGCAAATTGCTTAGCAGTGGGAGGGGCTTAAGGGATAGGCTAAACAAAACCCAGACTTGCTAGTACTCATAAAATATGCTTTGATTGCTCAGCCTACCTTAAAGAAGAACTTCATTAAAATAGTCAGAGACTGCATAGCAGAGCAACCAGCAACTGTTGGGACAATGAAGACTTTGGTGAGAAGTATATAATGTACAGTATTGTGTATATAGTGCAGGAGAGTGTAATGTACATAATGCAGGAGACAGGAGTATGTAATGTACAGAATGCAGGAGACAGGAGTATGTAATGTACAGAATGCAGGGGTCGGACTCTGCACCATCCACCCCCCCCCAGCTCTATACACCCCAAATGCCCACCCATCTCCATGCACCCCCCCCCCATCCACCCCAATTGCCCCCAGAAGCTCTATCCACCTCAAATGCCCACCCTAGCTCCATCCACCCCAAATGCCCACCCTAGCACTATCTATCCCAAACACCCATTCAACCTCCAAACACTCCAAATGCCCACCCCAGCTCCATCCACCCCCCATCCAGCTCCATTCACCCCATATGCCCACCCCAGCTCCATCCAACCCAAATGCCCCCTTTTTTGGGGGCGAAAACAGAAAAATCGAATAGGCATTGCTTTGCGGCAAAAAACGCTGTAAAAAATTGCGTGACTTTGAGGTGAAAAAGTGTGAAAGGGGTCTTCAGTAATCAAAGTAGAGTGTGCCCACTTCAATGCAGAGTGACCAGCGTGCCCCCTTTTAATACAGAGAGACCAGCGTGCCCCCTTTCAATGCAGAGAGACCAGTGTGCCCCTTTTCAATGCAGAGAGACCAGCGTGCCCCCTTCAATGCAGACAGACCAGCGTGCCCCTTTCAATGCAGGCTAACCACAGCGTGCCCCCTTTCAATGCAGACTAACCACAGCGTGCCCCCTTTCAATGCAGAGCGACCACAGCGTGCCCCCTTTCAATGCAGAGCGACCACATTGTGCCCCCTTTCAATGCAGAGCGACCACATCGTGCCCCCTTTCAATGAATAGCGACCACAGTGTGCCCCCTTTCAATGCAGACTAACCACAGCGTGCCCCCTTTCAATGCAGAGCGACCACAGCCTGCCCCCTTTCAATGCAGAGCGACCACAGCGTGCCCCCTTTCAATGCAGAGCGACCACATCGTGCCCCCTTTCAATGTAGAGCGACCACATCGTGCCCCCTTTCAATGCAGAGTGACCACAGTGTGCCCCCTTTCAATGCAGAGTGACCACAGCGTGCCCCCTTTCAATGAAGAGCGACCACAGTGTGCCCCCTTTCAATGCAGACTGACCACAGCGTGCCCCCTTTCAATGCAGACTGACCACAGCGTGCCCCCTTTCAATGCAGACTGACCACATCGTGCCCCCTTTCAATGCAGAGCGACCACATCGTGCCCCCTTTCAATGCAGAGCGACCACAGCGTGCCCCCTTTCAATGAAGAGCGACCACAGTGTGCCCCCTTTCAATGCAGACTGACCACAGCTTGCCCCCTTTCAATGCAGACTGACCACAGCGTGCCCCCTTTCAATGCAGACTGACCACAGCGTGCCCCCTTTCAATGCAGAGTGACCACACCGTGCCCCCTTTCAATGCAGAGCGACCACATCGTGCCCCCTTTCAATGCAGAGCGACCACAGTGTGCCCCCTTTCAATGCAGACTGACCACAGCGTGCCCCCTTTCAATGCAGACTGACCACAGCGTGCCCCCTTTCAATGCAGAGAGACCACAGCGTGCCCCCTTTCAATGCAGAGCGACCACATTGTGCCCCCTTTTAATGCAGAGCGACCACAGCGTGCCCCCTTTCAATGCAGACTGACCACAGCGTGCCCCCTTTCAATGCAGAGCGACCACAGCGTGCCCCCTTTCAATGCAGACTGACCACAGCGTGCCCCCTTTCAATGCAGAGTGACCACAGTGTGCCCCCTTTCAATGCAGAGTGACCACAGCGTGCCCCCTTTCAATGCAGAGTGACCACAGCGTGCCCCCTTTCAATGCAGAGTGACCACAGCGTACCCCCTTTCAATGCAGACTGACCACAGCGTGCCCCCTTTCAATGCAGAGTGACCACAGTGTGCCCCCTTTCCATGCAGAGTGACCACAGCGTGCCCCCTTTCAATGCAGAGTGACCACAGCGTGCCCCCTTTCAATGCAGAGTGACCACAGCGTGCCCCCTTTCAATGCAGACTGACCACAGCGTGACACACACACACATACACACCCCTCTCTCCTCTGCCCTCATCACTTTTCTGAAACTGACTCTTGTATCCACTGCAGTCACAGCTTCCTTTACCCTTTCAGTGCACTAAGTGCACATTCATTTTTGGCTCCTGAATTCCTCCAGCAGGTAGGAGATAAGGATTAGGCTGCAGCTCACCCCCCCCCCCCCTCCACCCCTTGAATGTGCTGCAGTCAACCAGTCCAGCACTTGTCCCGACTCTAGTGCAGAGCAGGGAAGATGATGAAAGAGCCGTTGTAACGTGAGAATTACCTACCCCGTGAGAATTACCTACCCTTGTCACTTCCGGGCAGAAACATCTGAGCAGCGCAGCAGTGCGCATGCTCAGAGCCCCGGATACCTAATGGAAGAACAGAGGAGCTTACTAGTGCGCATGCGCACTAGTATGAAACGATCACGGTGTACCGTGAAATAAACCTACCGACGCGGCGGTTACATGAAACAGCTGTGCAGAAATACGAGTTATCTCCGCTCCTGTGCCTGTCACTTCCCTGCTCTCGGCAAGTAAATATAAAAGCGGCTCCCGGCTCCGTGATTTATGTATTCATACAGCTGCCGCTGCTTTTATATTTACTATCCGAGATCAGGGAAGTGGCAGGCACAGGAGCGGAGATGACTCGTATTTCAGCACAGCTGTTTTAATGTAACCGCTGCGTTACATACAGTGCCGAGCACCGGAAGTGACGAGGGGTAGGTTTTTCTCACGGGTAGGTAATTTTCACGGAACACCGTGACAGAGATTTTACTTTCACTTTCTGCTAGTGAAGTGCAAAGCTAACTGAGCTGAAAAAACCACTGAGGAGGGAAATAGAGAACTGATTCTGAGCTTTTGCAGCTTTGTCCCAGCGCTCTTTTCTTGTACACTGCTTGCCTGAAAAAGGGGGCGGGTCTGGGTAGCAGTCCCGCCCATACCCGACATCACAGCTTAGTTTTGACAGCTGAAGTCTGTTATCTGGCTGCACAGGGCACCCCTCGCTGGCTTGTCGGCCAATCCCACCCTATGCTGAACGTTTACAGTGCTGCCTGCAGGTCCTATGAGGTAAAAGTTATAATCAACAGGAATCAGGATTAATGCGGGACAACAGCCTGTACAGCGGGACAGCGGGACACAGGTCTGAATGCGGGACAGTCCCGCCCAATCCGGGATGGTTGGGAGGTATGCACATACACATATATAGGTGTGAAAGTAGCAGAACCCTATGCCTGCGCTAATGAAATAATTAGCAGGCATAGGACTTCGCTCCTATCACACCTATATGTGTGTATGTGTATAAATACATATAAGTGTGTGTGTATATATACCCCTATACAGAAGTTCAGATGTTATGTCTGCCTCCAAAGACACCCAAAAAATGCCCAAAAAAAACGCCAGCTAAAAAAACGCCCAGGTGTGTTGTTGCAGGCATTTTTTTGGGCATTTTTTGGGCGTCTTTGGAGGCAGACATAACATCTGAACTTCTGTATAGGGGTATATATACACACACTTATATGTATTTATACACATACACACATATAGGTGTGATAGGAGCGAAGTCCTATGCCTGCTAATTATTTCATTAGCGCAGGCATAGGGTTCTGCTACTTTCACACCTATATATGTGTGTGTGTATACAGTAATCCCCCGCTACATCGCGGTTCAGTTTTTGTGGTCCCGGTAATTCGCGTTTTTTTTTGTAATGTTATTTTACTATATAAATCATTAAAAATGAAATATTTTTGTGTTTTCCATAGCTCTTGCTATGTCTCTTAGTATCTTTTATGTGTTTAAATGAGTTTCTATTGTTTTAAAAGTGTGTTTAAAGACCTTAAAATGCTTCTACACGTACAGTGACAGTAAAAAAACATGCCTACAATGCATTTTAATAGGGTTTTTCTATTTCGCGGAATTTCACTTTTCGCGGCTGGGTCCGGAACGTAACCCCCGCAATGGAGGGGGGTTTACTGTATATACATACATGTGTGGGTGTATATATACCCCTACACAGAAGTTCAGATGTCATGCCTGCCTCCAAACACATCCACAAAAAAAGCCCAATAAACGCCTGCAACAAAAAGCCGGGTGTGAAAATAGCGGAGTCACTATCCTGTTCTACTGTAATTCTAATACAAATTATCTTTTTTTTTCTGGTTCTGGACATGCTTCAGAGCTGAAACTTCACAGGTACACTTTTTAGACCCCCCCCCCCCCCAGACACTAAATCCAAAGAAATCTCATTTTTTTTTTTTTTTCAATAATTTTTTTCAATAATTGGCTCTCTATCAAAAATGACAATTTTTAAGAACTTTTTTTGTGTGATTAATAGTCCCTGGGGCATGACCCAGAACCCTAGGCACTTTTTAGGGGCATTTATTGGGTTTTAGAGCTTCAAAATGGTGTTTTTTGATTACCGAAGTTCGGGTCCCATTGATTTCAATGGGGTTCTGAAATCCGGGCCGAACTTTCGGGAAGTTCGGGTGTTCTGGTCGAACCAAACTTTTCAAAAGTTCAATCATCCCAGGTCACCAGCAGGAGGAAGGAGGTCCTGATTCCTCTATATAGATCTTTATATCACTAGAGGGGTCCCCAGCAGGAGGAAGGAGGTCCTGATTCCTCTATATAGATCTTTATATCACTAGAGGGGTCCCCAGCAGGAGGAAGGGGGTCCTGATTCCTCTATATAGATCTTTATATCACTAGAGGGGTCCCCAGCAGGAGGAAGGAGGTCCTGATTCCTCTATAAAGATCTCTGTGTCACTAGAGGGGTCCCCAGCAGGAGGAAGGAGGTCCTGATTCCTCTATATAAATCTTTATATCACTAGAGGGGTCCCCAGCAGGAGGAAGGAGGTCCTGATTCCTCTATATAAATCTTTATATCACTAGAGGGGTCCCCAGCAGGAGGAAGGAGGTCCTGATTCCTCTATATAGATCTTTATATCACTAGAGGGGTCCCCAGCAGGAGGAAGGGGGTCCTGATTCCTCTATATAAATCTTTATATCACTAGAGGGGTCCCCAGCAGGAGGAAGGAGGTCCTGATTCCTCTATATAAATCTTTATATCACTAGAGGGGTCCCCAGCAGGAGGAAGGAGGTCCTGATTCCTCTATATAGATCTTTATATCACTAGAGGGGTCCCCAGCAGGAGGAAGGGGGTCCTGATTCCTCTATATAGATCTTTATATCACTAGAGGGGTCCCCAGCAGGAGGAAGGAGGTCCTGATTCCTCTATATTGATCTTTATATCACTAGAGGGGTCCCCAGCAGGAGGATGGAAGGTCCTGATTCCTCTATATACAGTTGCCCCCCCTTGGAGAGTTGGGAATATACCGGATGTATGGGAGGACAGGAAAACCCATTTCTCGTATTTCTGATGGGATTCCTATTCTGTAACTGGAGGTGATATCAGATTTTCCCAATCATAAAACAAAACATGGCAACCAAATGAAATTAACCCTGATCAAAAGTTTGTGCCCTCTTAGTTCTGAATCCTGTGTATTGCCCCCTTTAGTATCAATGACAGTGGTCGGGCTTCTGTTGTCTATGAGGACTTCTAGCAGGTGGTGGTAGAGCTGCCGATTCCTCCAGATCATGCAGTCTTTGGTCGCCTTTCATGAGCCGCACATTTAAGATCCCCCCAGAGCGGCTCAATGACATTAAAGTATAACCAAAGGGAAAACATTTTTTTTTGTTTTGGATGGAGTGGAATAGAACCCCTGTCGGTTTTTATTGCTGTTTGTGTCCCCATTAAGGCAGAGTTCTGGCCTCAAAATCTAAAAACTTGAATTTGGGCCATCCGCTTGCTGAGGGCCACCTGATAAAGAAATGGATGCTCCCAATTTTTTTTTTGGTCACTTACCTTGATATAGAAGAAAATATACTCACCTTCTTTCCACTTCCTCCCTCTGCGGCCGCGGCACGCGCCGTCACTTCCGGTTTTTGATGACTCCTGGGAGCTGAACGTCATCGCTCCCAGGAGTCAATGCGCCTGCACCAGCCCCGCTCGTCACTTACGGTGCAGGCGCCGTCATTCCCTACTAAACAGCTTCTGGGCATGCCCAGAAACTGTGCTGGGATGGCGCGCCTGCCCCGGAAGTGACGAGCAGGGCCGGTGCAGTGCATTGTGGGACTCCGACGTCACCGAAGAGGACACAGAAGAGGATCGCGCTGGCTTCAGCTGCCCACACCTGAGATGGCAGCGCTGGAGAAGAACTTTTCAAGGTAAGTATTTCTTCTTACAGGTAAGTGCAACCCGGGACAGATCAGAGGCTATCTATTGTGGAATGCACTATTCCTGACTGTCCCGGGGGGATTTTTATCTAAATTTGACCCCCGAGGCCGGAACTCCGCTTTAAGGAGACTCACCCTCTCGATTTGTCCTGTTTACCATTAACATTGAAAGTGAAAGTAAAAGAAGATCCTACATTTTTAGTTGTGCCTAGAAAAGTAATAGAGAGGGGAAATCTTCCATTCAGGAAACTAGTTCTGGTGAGCTAGGGGTCCCCAAGGAATTTCTCTAATTTTCAGGGATTTCCTTTCACTTCCTGTTTGGACTTGGGACAGGAAGTGAAGAGAAATTTCTGCAATGGGGAACAAATGGTGAAATAAAAATCTGACGGATTATAATCTGCCCTTACTCTTACAAAATTCCAAAAATAGAGTTTCGACCATAGTTCTTCTTTAAGGTCAGTGTGATGGCCACTCCAGAACCTTCACCTTTTTCTGCTGTAACCACTGGTATCAGGACAACATCCCCCCCAGATAATATCCCCCGGGACAATATCCCCCCGGATAATATCCACCGGAACAATATCCCCCGGAAAACATCCCCCTGGACATAGGGTGAGGGTTGGGGGGGGGGGATATTGTCCAGGGAGGATATTGTCCGGGGGATGTTGTCCAGGGGGGATATTGTCCGGGGGGATATTGTCTAGGGGGATATTGTCCAGGGGGGATATTGTCCGGGGGGATATTGTCTAGGGGGATATTGTCCAGGGGGGATATTGTCCGGGGGGATGTTGTCCAGGGGGGATATTGTCTGGGGGATATTGTCCAGGGGGATGTTGTCCAGGGAGGATAATGTACGGGAGGATGTTGTCCAGGGGGGATATTGTCCGGGAGGATGTTGTCCAGGGGGGATATTGTCCGGGGAGATATTGTCTAGGGGGATATTGTCCAGGGGGATATTGTCCGGGGGGATGTTGTCCAGGGGGGATATTGTCTGGGGGATATTGTCCAGGGGGATGTTGTCCAGGGAGGATATTGTCCGGGAGGATGTTGTCCAGGGGGGATATTGTCCGGGAGGATGTTGTCCAGGGGGGATATTGTCCGGGAGGATGTTGTCCAGGGGGGGATATTGTCCGGGAGGATGTTGTCCAGGGGGGATATTGTCCAGGGGGATGTTATCCAGGGAGGATAGTGTCCGGGAGGATGTTGTCCAGGGGGGATAATGTCCGGGGGGATGTTGTCCAGGGAGGATAGTGTCCGGGAGGATGTTGTCCAGGGGGGATATTGTTTAGGGGGATGTTGTCCAGGGAGGATATTGTCCGGGAGGATGTTGTCCAGGGGGGATATTGTCCGGGAGGATGTTGTCCAGGGGGGATATTGTCCGGGGGGATGTTGTCCAGGGGGATGTTGTCCAGGGGGGATATTGTCCGGGGGGATATTGTCCAGGGAGGATAGTGTCTGGGGGGATGTTGTCCAGGGGGGATAGTGTCTGGGGGGATGTTGTCCAGGGGGGATAGTGTCCGAGGGGATATTGTCCAGGGAGGATAGTGTCCGGGGGGATGTTGTCCAGGGGGGATAGTGTCCGGGGGGATGTTGTCCAGGGGGGATAGTGTCCGGGGGGATATTGTCCAAGAAACATAACCACTGGAGGGTCAGCTTGGCCTTGTGCTTGGGGTCATCGTCCTGTTGGAAAGTCCAAGAGCGTCCTATGTGCAATTTCCTGCAGAAGAATGCAAATTGTCTTCCAGTATTTTCTGATAACACGCTGCATTCATCTTCCATCAATTTTCACAAACCCCCCCCCCCCCCTGCCTTTAGAGCTCACTCCCTCAAATCATCAGTAGGCCACCATCATGCTTCACAGTGGGGATGGGATTCTTCCTCTCTGATGGTTGTGACTATAAAGCTCTATTTTGGTCTCGTCACTTCAGATTACGGCATGCCAGAAGCTGGGAGGCGTGTCCAGGTGTTGTCGGCCATATTGTAACCAGGCTTTTTTGTGGTATTTGCGCAGTGAAGGCTTCTTTCTGGCAACTCCACCATGCAGCTCATTTTTATTTAAGTATTGCCATATTTTTCCTTGAATCAGCCACACCATATTTTCCCAGAGCAGCCTCTTGAAGTTACCTGTGGGGTTTTCTTTGTAGCCCTAACGATTCTCCTGGCAGGTGTGGCTGCAATCTTTCTTGGTCTACCTGACCCTGGCTTGGTATCAAGAGATCCCCGAATTTTCCACTTCTTAACCCCTTTGCCGCCTCCCGGCTCTTTAATATTTCTAAAAACTGGGAGGCGGAGGCGGGCATTCGGGTTGGCTGTTACATGACTGGAAAACTCTTGATCGCAAGTATGCTTTTAGGGCTTATCGGTCCCCGGCGGCTACTATGCTGGGAGGGCGCAGGGAGCGTGTTCTCAGCACGGTAAGTTGTTTTAACAGGGCTGCATGTATGTGGCTGCTCTGCGATAAGGTCCACCTGCCGAGCGGCCGTATATATACGGGTGCCCTCAAGTGGTTAATATTGATTGCACAGTACCAATTGGCATAGCCAAGGCTTTGGATATCTTTTTATATCCTTTTCCATCTTTATAAAGTTCCTTTAGCTTGTTACGCAGGTCTTTTGACAGTTCTTTTCTGCTCCTCATGGCTCAGTATGCAGCCTGCTCAGTGCATCCACATGAGAGCTAACACACTCATTGACTATTTATACACAGACACTAATTGTAATTTGAAAAGCCACATATGTGGGAAATTAACCTTTAATTGCCAATGTAACCTGTGTGTGTCACCTTGTGTGTCTGTACCAGGACTGTCTGTAGTTATGATTGTACCCTGAGCAAACATTCCCGCCCCCCCTCCACACATAGAGTTAGGCAGGCCATAGACAGAGCGATTTTATATTCCTGCAGCCACGGGTTGCAGGAAAGAAAATTGCTTGATTCCCCCATCAACACAGTCAGTGTTCACAGGGGATTGATGGAACAATGAACTTGGGAATATTCAGCCTGCCCATACATGGTTCCAACCTCGGATACTTCCTGCTGAACTGGCCGAGATTCGGACTATCTATTGCCGGCTTAAACATAAAGAACTGGTTCACACTGACTGGTCACTAGAGGTTACTGCACATCATTACCTCTCACCCATTGGTTGCTAGAGGTTGCTGCACATTATTACCACTCACCGATTGGTTACTAGAGGTTACTGCACATCATTAACGCTCATTGATTGGTTGCTAGAGTTACCTGTACATCATTGCCGCTCACCAACTGGTTGCCAGGGGTTTTTGCACAAAATTACAGCTCACCTATTGGTTGCTAGAGGTTACCGCGCATCATTACTAATTACTGGTTGCTAGAGGTTACCGTGCATCATTACTAATTACTGGTTGCTAGAGGTTACTGCACATCATTACCAGTCACTGGTTGCTAGAGGTTACTGCAGATCATTACCTCTCACCCATTGGTTTCTAGAGGTTACTGCACATTATTACCGCTCACCGATTGGTTACTAGAAGTTACTGCGCATCATTACCGCTCACTGATTGGTTGCTATAGTTAACTGTACATCATTACTGCTCACTATCTAGTTGCCAGGAGTTACTGCACAAAATTACAGCTCACCTATCGGTTTCTAGAGGTTACTGCGCATCATTACCACTTACTGGTTTCTAGAGGTTACTGCACATCATTACCACTCACTGGTTGCTAGAGGTTACTGCACTTCATTACAACTTACTGGTTGCTAGAGGTTACTGCACATCATTACCGTTCACCCATTGGTTGCTAGAGGTTACTTCACATAATTACTGCCCACCCATTGGTTACTAAAGGTTACTGCACATAATTACCACTCACTGATTGGTTGTAGAGGTTACTGCACATCATTAACGCTCACCCATTGGGTGCTAGACGTTACTGCACATTGTTCCCACTCACTGATTGGTTAATAGAGGTTACTGCACATCATTACCACTCAAAAATTGCTTGCTAGAGGTTACTGCACATCATTACCGCTCACCCATTGGTTGCCAGAGGTTACTGCACATAATTACCACTCACCCATTGGTTGCTAGAGGATACTGCACATCATTACCGCTCACTAGTTGTTTGCCAGAGGTTACTGCACATCATTAACACTCACTGGTTGCTAGAGGTTACTGCAGATCATTACTGCTCACTAATTGTTTGCCAATGGTTACTGCACTTCATTACAACTCTCTGTTTGCTAGAGGTTACTGCACATAGTTACCGTTCACCCAGTGGTTGCTAGAGGTTACGGCAGATCATTACTGTTCACCCAGTGGTTGCTAGAGGTTACTTCAAAGGGAGGAAGAACCCCCCCCCCGGTGGGACTTTAAAGGTCTTCAAGTAAGAGTAATGAAAAATAATTTAACACTGTAGAAGTGAAGAAAATTTATAAAAAATATATATTTTATTACAAAAAACAAACAATAGCAATAAATAAAAAATGCATATACAAATAGAACATGCGGGTGGCTAGCCCTAAAATGACATCATCATATGATTACAGTAGGAATTGAGAGAAAATATATAGTTATACACCCATGTAATTATACACCCACCAAAAACAGGAGGTTACTTCACATCATTACTGCCCACCCATTGGTTGCTAAAGGTTACTGCACATCATTAACGCTCACCCATTGGTTGCCAGAGGTTACTGCACATCATTACCGCTCACACGTTGGTTGCTAGAGGACACTGCACATCATTACCACACACTAATTGGTTGCCAGAGGTTACTGCACATCATTAACACTCACTGGTTGCTAGAGGTTACTGCAGATCATTACTGCTCGGTAATTGTTTGCCAGAGGTTACTGCACTTCATTACAACTCACTGGTTGCTAGAGGTTACTGCACATTATTACCGCTCACCGATTGGTTGCTTGAGTTAACTGTACATCATAACCGCTCACCAACTGGTTGCCAGAGGTTACTGCACAAAATTACCGCTCACCTATTGGTTGCTAGAGGTTACTGCGCATCAATACCACTTACTGGCTTCTAGAGGTTACTGCACATCATTACCGTTCACCCATTGGTTGCTAGCGGTTACTGCAGATCATTACTGCTCACTAATTGTTTGCCAGAGCTTACTGCGCATCATTACCACTCACTGGTTGCTAGAGGTTACTGCACATCATTACCGTTCACCCATTGGTTTCTAGAGGTTACTGCACATCATTACTGCTTACCCATTGGTTACTGCACATAATTACTGCTCACTGATTGCCAGAGGTTACTGCACATCATTTCCACTCACCCATTGGGTGCGAGGGGTTACTGCACATCATTACCACTCACTGATTGGTTGATAGAGGTTTCTGCACATCATTACCGCTCACCCATTGGTTGCCAGAGGTTACTGCACATCGTTACCGCTCACCCATTGGTTGCCAGAGGTTACTGCAAATAATTACCACCCACCTATTAGTTGCTGGAGGATACTGCACATCATTACCGCTCACTAACTGGTTGCCAGAGGTTACAGCACATCATTAACACTCACTGGTTGCTAGAGGTTACTGCAGATCATTACTGCTAACTAATTGTTTGCCAGAAGTTACTGCACTTTATTACAACTTACTGGTTGCTAGAGGTTACTTCACATCATTAACACTCACCCATTGGGTGCTAGAGGTTACTGCACATCGTTCCTACTTACTGATTGGTTGATAGAGGTTACTGCACATCATTACCGCTCACCCATTGGTTGCCAGAGATTACTACACATAATTACCACTCACCCATTTGGTTGCTAGAGGATACTGCACATTGTTACCACTCACTAATTGTTTGCCAGTGGTTACTGCACTTCATTACAACTCACTGGTTGCTATAGATTACTACACCCCACCCCTGCTGCTGACAGAAGGTTGAGAGAGAAGAATGCACACCCTCTGGGTGTTTGATTTTCGTGCTGCTGATGGAGTGGGGGGGGGGGCGAGTGGGGGAACACAGAGAGCCACTCAGCTTCATCCCCTGTCACAGTTGTTCCAGTCCTGACAGATGGAGAAGTGTGACTTGCGGGCTACAGCATATATATCCTACAGCTGTCCTCCCCCCTATGACAGTGTGGCTGCTTGAAATAACCAACCAGGAGAGCAAGCAGGGGATCAGCTGCACCCGCTACACCTTGAAAAATATTTGTGGGCAGCGTGGGCTCAAGGGGCAGCTGCTTTAGGTCCCGCAACTATGACTTCATCAAGGCCATTTGGGGGATTTCTATTATCATTTAAAATTTTGTTCCTTTTGATTTTAAAGGAGCCAAACAACCATCGATATAAAAGACTTGTCTGGCTTCATCAGTCAGATCTTCAATATCAATGCCAACATGTCACCATTTCTGTCAGGGGAGGCAAACTTTTAAGCACAACTGTAGATCTTTAGTGAGACCTCATTTAGAATACTGTGTCCAGCAGTGGCGTCACTATGGGGGTGCGGAGGGTGCGAACCACACACAGGTGACACCCGCCAGAGGGGTGACACCCATCCTGTAGTTTACATGCCGCGGCCCTGACATTTTCTCAGCCGGGAGCCCTCTGTGGGAGGCAGGACAGCTCAGGATAGAGGGCGGGGCAGCCCGAGATAACAGCTGGTGAGTGGTTGTTTGGATGCAGGGCGGTCCTAGCAACCAATCATCAGCTTGCAGCTCCCGCCCTCCATCCAGACCTGTTGTGTCTCCAGCCCTACGGACTGTCTATGTAATGTAAGACAGGAAGAGGAGCAATGAGGAGATGCCGAATGTCACCGGCTATGACTTCACAGTGCCCTATTACTGTCCTCAGCTCCCCTCCAGCCCTCAAAACTGTCCTCAGCTCCCCCCCAGCCCCCCATTACTGTCCTCAGCTCCCCCAAGCCCCCCATTACTGTCTTCAGCTCCCCCCAGCCCCCCATTACTGTCCTCAGTTTCCCCCCCCTCCTGCACCACATTATTGTCTTCAGGTTCCCCCCCAGTGCCACATTAATGTACTCAGGTTCCCCCCTGTGCCCTGTTACTGTCCTCTGGTCCCCCCCCCTGCACCCCATTGCTGTCCTCAGCTCCCGATTCTGCCCCACATTTCTGTCCTCAGTTCCCCCCCTCCTGCCCCACATTATTGTCCTCAGGTCCCCCCCCCAGCGCCCCATTACTGTGACCAGGTTCCCCCCAAGCACCTCATTACTGTCCTCAGAATCCCCCCCCAGTGCCCCTTTGCTGTCCTCAGCTCCCCCCTGTGCCCCATATTACTGTCCTTGGGTTCCCCCCCCCACCCCACTGTTGTCCTCAGGTTCCCCCCAGCACCCCATTATTGTCTTCAGCTTCCCCCCGAGCACCTCATTACTGTCCTCAGTATCCCCCTCCAGTGCCCCCTTGCTGTCCTCAGCTCCCCGCTCTGCCCCGTATTACTGTCCTCGGGTCCCCCCCCAGTACCCCATTGCTGTCCTCAGGTTCCCCCCAGCGCCCCATTACTGTCTTCAGCTTCCCCCCAAGCTCCTCATTACTGTCCTAAGAATCCCCCTCCAGCGCCCCCTTGCTTTCCTCAGCTCCCCCCTCAGCCCCACATTGCTGTCCTCAGGTTCCCCCCAGCGCCCCATTACTGTCTTCAGGCCCCCCCAGCGCCCCATAACTGTCTTCAGGTTTCCCCCAGAGCGCATCATTACTGTCTTCAGAATCCCCCCCCCCTCCCCCCAGTGCCCCATTGCTGTCCTCAGCTTCCCCTTCTGCCCCACATTACTGTCCTCAGCCCCCCCTGCCCTCCATTACTGTCTTCAGCTCCCCCCTGCCCCCCATTACTGTACTCCGGTCCCCCCACCCCAGTGCCCCATTGCTCTCCTCAGCTGCTCCCCATTAGTGTCCTGAGTGACCTCCTCAATAATATCTTCAGTGACCCTATTACTGTCCTCAGCCCCCCCTCTCACAGGCCGAGGCCGTACGGTGATGTGAAGTCATAGCGGGTGACATTCTGCGCACACAGAGGGTGACACGAGGCTGCGCAGTGATGTGAAGTCACAGCAGGTTTGGGGTCTTTCCCGCTGTGCGGTCAGCAGAGACATGTATGAGTGGAATTAGAGTGACTTTTGTGGCTGCACACTGCAGCGAGGAGCTTGGAGGTAGCAGTGTGCGCGGAATGACAGGCTCAACAGCGTGCACAGCGCCAGGCCGACAGGAATAGCCCCCTCTGGGGGCAGCAATGACCTTTGAGGCTCAGTGATGCGAGGGAGAATTGCAGAGGATCATTTGCATTGCAGATCTGCCTGCGATGCTCGGAGCTGACACCAGAAGTAGGTCAGCATTCCTCCTGCCCAGCCATTTATAAAACGCAGCACAGGGCGGCATCGCTGCCATCTTGTCTGGATCAGAGTGACACAATGAGGCTGCTTGTCACTGGAAATAGAAATTCTCCCACAACATTCATTACCACAAAGGGCCCCGCGTCACCCGCCATCCCACATACATGTGCCAAGCGTCATGTCTGAACATCTGAAGAATACAGAGGTCCGATCAACGGATCATCCTGCCCGAATTCTAAAAAAACACCGGACCCACACTACCATGTCCCGTCATTATGTACCCCCATCATCCACCTCTACCTCCATCATACACCTCTACCCCCCATCATACACCACGGAAGACACTTCCAGCACAGAACACCAATGGGAGACTGGGGCCCACTGCATCCTATGAGTCCCTAAGGGCCAATTCAGACTATTACAACATGTTTCTACCCCCTGTTGCCAGCACCCTCCCCTTCTCCATCTGTCCTAAAGAGTATTGTCTATCTATATCTTCTCCTCTGTCCCGTATCTTCTCCTCTACCCATATCTTCTCCTCTGTCCCGTGTCTTCTCCTCTGTCCTGTATCGTCTCCTCCACCCATATCTTCTCCTCTGTCCTGTATCTTCTCCTCTGTCCCGTAGCTTCTCCTCTGTCCCGTATCTTCTCAGTCCAGTATCGTCTCTACTGCCCTGTATTTCTTCCTCTGTCCCGTATGTTCTCCTCAATCCATATTTTCTCCACTGTTCCGTATCTTCTCCTCTGTTTCGTATCTTCTCCTCTCTCCCATATCGTCTCCTCTACCCATATCTTCTCCTCTGTCCCGTATCGTCTCCTCCACCCATATCTTCTCCTCTGTCCCGTATCTTCTCCTCTGTCCCGTATCTTCTCCTCTGTCCCATATCATCTCCTCTACCCATATATTCTCCTCTGTCCCGTATCTTCTAAGTCCAGTATTGTCTCCACTGTCCCGTATTTTCTCCTCTGTCTCGTATGTTCTCCTCGATCCATATTGTCTCCTATGTCCATATATTCTCTACTGTTCCGTATCTTCTCCTCTGTTTCGTATCTTCTCCTCTGTCCCGTATCTTCTCCTCTGTCCCATATCTTCTCCTCTGTCCCGTATCTTCTAAGTCCAGTATCGTCTCCACTGTCCTGTATTTTCTCCTCTGTCCCACAGTGGCGGCTGGTGAAGTTTTAAAATGGTGGGGTGCAAGACCCCGCCCTTCCATTTTGACCCCTCCCAATTCTCAGAAGCCCCACCCCCTTATAGACTCCACCCATTTTGTCCCCTGTATTTTGCTTGCGTGAACAAATTCTCCCAATATATCACATATTAAGGGGTCCATCAGTACTAGTATATCCCATAATAGGGAACAGGGGCCCTATTATGGGATATATTGTGAAAGACACCCTATTATGGGATACACTGACTGAGAGTGGCACAAACCCCACAGTACAGACCCCCCCAGCACAAACCCCTCAAGCACAAACCCCATACAAACCCCTCAAGCACAAACCTCCTAGCACAAACCCCACAGTACAGGCCCCCTAGCACAAACCCCACAGTACAGCCCCCCTAGCACAAACCCCACAGTACAGGCCCCCTAGCACAAACCCCACAGTACAGGCCCCCTAGGACTAATCCAACAGTACAGGCCCCCTAGCACAAACCCCACAGTACAGACCCCCTAGCACAAACCCCACAGTACAGGCCCCCTAGCACAAACCCCACAGTACAGACCCCCTAGCACAAACCCCACAGTACAGACCCCCCAGCACAAACCCCTCAAGAACAAACCCCCTAGCACAAACCCTGCAGTACAGGCCCCCTAGCACAAACCCCACAGTACAGACCCCCTAGCACAAACCCCACAGTACAGGCCCCCTAGCACTAATCCCACAGTACAGACCCCCTAGCACTAATCCAACAGTACAGGCCCCCTAGCACAAACCCCACAGTACAGACCCCCTAGCAAAACCCCACAGTACAGGCCCCCTAGCACAAACCCCACAGTACAGACCCCCTAGCACAAACCCCACAGTACAGACCCCCCCAGCACAAACCCCTCAAGCACAAACCCCACACAAACCCCTCAAGCACAAACCCCCTAGCACAAACCCAACAGTACAGGCCCCCTAGCACAAACCCCACAGTACAGGCCCCCTATCACAAACCCCACAGTACAGGCCCCCTAGCACTAATCCCACAGTACAGACCCCCTAGCACTAATCCAACAGTACAGGCCCCCTAGCACAAACCCCACAGTACAGGCCCCCTAGCACAAACCCCACAGTACAGACCCCCTAGCACAAACCCCACAGTACAGACCCCCCCAGCACAAACCCCTCAAGCACAAACCCCTCAAGCACAAACCCCCTAGCACAAACCCAACAGTACAGGCCCCCTAGCACAAACCCCACAGTACAGGCCCCCTAGCACAAACCCCACAGTACAGGCCCCCTAGCACTAATCCCACAGTACAGACCCCCTAGCACTAATCCAACAGTACAGGCCCCCTTGCACAAACCCCACAGTACAGACCCTCTAGCACAAATCCCACAGTACAGACCCCCCCCCCCCAGCACAAACCTCTCAAGCACAAACCCCACACAAACCCCTCAAGCACAAACCCCCTAGCACAAACCCCACAGTACATACCCCCTAGCACAAACCCCACAGTACAGACCCCCTAGCACTAATCC
The DNA here is from genome assembly GCF_965119305.1 of Pelophylax lessonae. Taxonomy (NCBI): domain Eukaryota; kingdom Metazoa; phylum Chordata; class Amphibia; order Anura; family Ranidae; genus Pelophylax; species Pelophylax lessonae. Next base: position 105,230 of record NW_028120118.1, read on the forward strand.
CACAGTACAGGCCCCCTAGCACAAACCCCACAGTACAGACCCCCTAGCACTAATCCAGCAGTACAGGCCCCCAAGCACAAACCCCACAGTACAGACCCCCTAGCACTAATCCCACAGTACAGACCCCCTAGCACTAATCCCACAGTACAGACCCCCCCCAGCACAAACCCCTGAAGCATAAACCCCACACAAACCCCTCAAGCACAAACCCCACACAAACCCCTCAAGCACAAACCCCCTAGCACAAACCCCACAGTACAGGCCCCCTAGCACAACCCCCACAGTAGAGGCCCCCTAGCACTAACCCCACAGTACAAACCACCTAGCACAAACCCCACAGTACAGACCCCCCCAGCACAAACCCCTCAAGCACAAACCCCTCAAGCACAAACCCCACAGTACAGACCCCCTAGCACAAACGCCACAGTACAAGCCCCCTAGCACTAATCCAACAGTACAGGCCCCCTAGCACAAACCCCACAGTACAGGCCCCCTAGCACAAACCCCACAGTACAGACCCCCTAGCACTAATCCCACAGTACAGACCCCCTAGCACTAATCCCACAGTACAGCCCCCCTAGCACAAACCCCACAGTACAGGCCCCCTAGCACTAATCCCACAGTACAGGCCACCTAGCACAAACCCCACAGTACAGACCCCCTAGCACAAACCCCACAGTACAGACCCCCTAGCACTAATCCCACAGTACAGACCCCCTAGCACTAATCCCACAGTACAGTCCCCCTAGCACTAATCCCACAGTACAGACCCCCTAGCACTAATCCCACAGTACAGACCCCCTAGGACTAATCCCACAGTACAGACCCCCCCCAGCACAAACCCCTCAAGCACAAACCCCACACAAACCCATCAAGCACAAACCCCCTAGCACAAACCCTACAGTACAGGCCCCCTAGCACAAACCCTACAGTACAGGCCCCCTAGCACAAACCCCACAGTACAGGCCCCTAGCACTAACCCCACAGTACAGACCCCCTAGCACTAATCCCACAGTACAGACCCCCTAGCACAAATCCCACAGTACAGGCCCCCTAGCACTAATCCCACAGTACAGGCCCCCTAGCACTAATCCCCCAGTACAGACCCCCTAGCACAAACCCCACAGTACAGGCCCCCTAGCACAAACCCTACAGTACAGGCCCCCTAGCACAAACCCCACAGTACAGGCCCCTAGCACTAACCCCACAGTACAGACCCCCTAGCACTAATCCCACAGTACAGACCCCCTAGCACAAATCCCACAGTACAGGCCCCCTAGCACTAATCCCACAGTACAGGCCCCCTAGCACTAATCCCCCAGTACAGACCCCCTAGCACAAACCCCACAGTACAGGCCCCCTAGCACAAACCCCACAGTACAGGCCCACTTTCAATGTAGTGACCAGTATACATGCCCCCTTTCAATGCAGTGACCAGCGTACATCCCCCCTTTCAATGTAGCGACCAGTATACATGCCCCCTTTTAATGCAGTGACCAGCGTACATGGTGCCCCCAATGCAGAGATCAGCGTGCGTGCCCCTAATGTAGTGACCAGCATACATGATGCCCCCAATGCAGAGATCAGCGTGCGTGCCCCTAATGTAGTGACCAGCATACATGGTGCCCCCAATGCAGAGATCAGCGTACGTGCCCCCAATGTAGTGACCAGCATACATGGTGCCCCCAATGCAGAGATCAGCGTGCGTGCCCCCAATGTAGTGACAAGCATACGTGGTGCCGCCAATGCAGAGATCAGCGTGCGTGCCCCCAATGTAGTGACAAGCATACGTGGTGCCGCCAATGCAGAGATCAGCGTGCGTGCCCCCAATGTAGTGACCAGCATACATGATGCCCCCAATGCAGAGATCAGCGTGCGTGCCCCCAATGTAGTGACCAGCATACGTGGTGCCGCCAATGCAGAGATCAGCGTGCGTGCCCTCAATGTAGTGACCAGCATACATGATGTCCCCAATGCAGAGATCAGCGTGCGTGCCCCCAATGTAGTGCCCAGCATACATGATGCCCCCAATGCAGAGATCAGCGTGCGTGCCCCCAATGTAGTGACCAGCATACGTGGTGCCCCCAATGCAGGGATCAGCGTGCGTGCCCCCTTCATAGCACCAGAGCAACTGACTGACAGGACAGTGTGCGGGCCGGGCCCCCCCCCGAGGCATCATTCACTTACCGTTACCGGGCAGCCTTCAGGTAGAGGTAGGGACGGTCACTCACTCACACTCGACTTCTTCTGCGGACTTCCGATCCGACTCAGACTTCTTCTTCCGATCCGACTCGACTTCTTCTGCGGACTTCCGATCCGACTCCGTCGCCTCGCCTCAGTCAGCTCAGTCCCGACCTCATGTCACCGGGCGCGGCTCTCGCTCCCCTGTCCTCTCTCTCTCTGCAGCGGGCAGGAACGGAAGGGGATCGTGATCATGGTGGTCATGGTACATGCATGTCACAGGTGATGGTATAGGCATGTCACAGGTCATGGTAAGTGCATGTCACAGGTCATGGCACAGGTCATGACACAGGCATGGCCCAGGTGATGGTATAGGCATGTCACAGGTCATGGTAAGGGCATGTCACAGGCATGTCACAGGTCATGTCACAGGTCAGGTCACAGGTCAGGTCACAGGTCATGTCACAGGTCATGTCCCAGTCAGGTCACAGGCATGTCACAGGTCATGTCACAGTCAGGTCACAGGCATGTCACAGGTCAGGTCACAGGCATGTCACAGGTCATGTCACAGGTCATGTCACAGTCAGGTCACAGGTCATGTCACAGCCAGGTCACAGGTCATGTGACAGGTCATGTCACAGGCATGTCACAGGTCATGTCACAGGTCATGTCACATTCAGGTCACAGGTCAGGTCACAGGTCATGTCACAGGTCAGGTCACAGGTCATGGCATCGCTGCAGCGGCTTCAATCGCTTACCTGCTCTCCTGGGCTGGCTCACTGACTCCACACTCACGCTGCCTACGAGACGTCCACGGCGGCTGCTCCTCTCCTCCTCGGTGGCGGGAAGGTGAGCGTCTTCTCCCTCTCCTCTTCGTTCTGCGGCGGGAAGGTGAGCGGCTTCGTTCTGCGGCAGGCGGCGGGAACCGGCGGGAAGGTGAGCGGCGCCGGCTTCTCCTCTCCTCTGACTCCTCTTCGTTTGCGGCGGCGGGAAGGTGACCGGGCGGTAACGGTGAGTGACTGATGCACGCACCGGCACCGCCCCCAACGAGGTGCCACATGTGACAGGGTGTCTTTGGGTGGGAAGCCAGGTCCCAGGAGGAGGGTGACGGCTGTCTTCTCCTGTCTTTATGGAAGGTGGTCACAGCGTTCGGCCTAGTGAGCCAAAAGTGCGGTGCTGAGCCAGGAGGTCCAGTGGATGCTGACGGGTGGAGTTGAAGGCAGAGCAAACATGGGAAAAACAGTGTCCGTGAGTACCAGGAAGCTTGCCAGGGATCTGCCCAGGAAGGGGACCACTCCAGTGGAGAGTCAGTGGACAGGGGCTAGCACGCACAGCATGTGAGAAAGGGGGTGCCAAGTTAGGACCCTGAAGAGAAACGAAATCAGGATCATATTAATTAACTTCACTTCAGTGGCAAGGTGAAGCAGCGGCCTTGAAGCACACACTACAGTCAGTTGTCCTCAGAATTGTGCATAGTTCATAGTTTGAGTATCCCACTCATCCCTTCTCTCATCCCAGTTCTAAATAAGACACAAAAACCAAATCCCCTGGACTGTTCATTGTCTGAGCCAAGTGTCTAAAATGATAAGTTCTACAGACTGTTGCTACGGGTGACCCAGGGGAATCCAGAAAGTGCAATTCTCAACAGCCCTCTAGGGGGCAGTGCTACACTTCTCTGTCCCATATCATAATCTATCGGGTATGGTCACCTCTGTCCCGTATTGTCATTTCTGTCCATATCTTCTCCTCGGTATGTATCTTCACCTCTGTCCGGTATCTTCTCTGTCCCGTGTCTCCTCTGTCTCGTATCTCCTCTGTCTTCTATCTCCTCCCGTGTCTTGTATCTCCTCTGTCTCGTATCTCCTCTGTCTCCTATCTTCCCCTCTGTCTCATTGTAACAGACCCAACTGGGACAGAGGCATTTGAAGTAGACTAGGGGCTTGCCTCCTACCCACTGATTATGGCCCATGGAGAGAGCAGATCATTCTCTGATGATAGAACCGAATGGATGGTGAGAGCGAGGCTTGGATTAATACTCTAAATAAGGACAATAAAGCTTCCCTTCTGGAGTGGATGGAAAAGTGTAATATTAATCTTGTACAGGGTAGAGGTTGAAAGACTCAGAGGAAATATGGTGGCCCTCCTGGAACATTTACTGAGGTTTCAACTGAAGTGCTGACAACAGGGCAGAGCTCCAGCAGCAGATCAACCATCTGGGAGTGGAGGAAACTGTCTTCCCTCCCCAACAGTCAGCCAGAGCAGAGGAAACTGTCTTCCTTTCCCAGCAAAGATCCCTGCACCTGGGAGACAGTATCAGAGAAATGTCATCCTAGCAACAAGATGAAGGTAAGGGAGATTGAGCAGCCGGCTCATATCCCCAGCGGCAGATACACAGTCTGGGAGTGGAGAAAGCCGGCCTCCCTCTCCAACAGTTAGCGAGAGAGGATGACGAGGGGTCCCCAGCAGAGGCGCTGGCATCAGGGCAGAGTGTTGCCAACAAGCAAACACAGGGGCGCAACGGCCTAGTGCATTATCATTTGGATGGTTTATTTAAAAAAAAAAGATAAAAATACTCACAAACGAGTTCTTGTTAAAAGCATATCACATAAGGAACGCAGTCATCAGTACAGGGATCCGAGGGTGGATTGTCCCTTGAATTCTTGAAGGCTAACGCGTTTCGAGGCTTAGCCTCTTCCTCAGAGCGTTCCTTATGTGATATGCTTTTAACAAGAACTCGTTTGTGAGTATTTTTATCTTTTTTATTTAAATAAAACATCCAAATGATAATGCACTAGGCCGGTGCGCCCCTGTGTTTGTTTGTTGTTACAGTGTTTCCAGACTTCCTTGGTTGTGTAAGGGGCAGCAAGGCCGTAGCATTCTTCCTGGATTGTCGTGTCCACAGCTCCAGAAAATAGTTGAAAGACCCTAATAAGGTGGACTATAGTCTACACCACTCTGAGCACAGGCAACGGGTGCTTTGCACCAAAAAACTTTATGTACAGAGTGCTACCAACCTCTGACCTGCACTGGCAACAACTTCTGAGTTTCCGGGAGCCGGGGCTTTTGGCCGCTCTCCCCAGCGACAAGCTGATGTGGTGAAGCTCCTATTACCGGCTGAAGTGCTGGCAAAAGGGCAGAGTGCCGCTGGCCTCTGCCTACCACCTACAGTGTCTCCATGACTTCAGGGAGCTTGGGCAGTTGGCCTCTCGCCCCAGTAGCAGACTGAGCCCCGGAACGGTAAAGACCACCCAGCTGAAGCGATGGCAGCCAGACAGAGATTCTACGACCTCTGTCTCACACCTATTGATGACAACTATTCCCTGAAGCCAAGAATGGAAATCATGTGGACAGACTATGTGAGTTCACTCTGCCCGGCTAACGCATGTCCAGACCAGGTGGAGGTCTGGGACCTTGTTAGTTTTCTTTTAATAGGGGAGAAATGTGACAGACCCACCTGGGACAGGGGTTTTTGGAGGGGACTAGGGGCTTGCCTTCTACCCACTGATTATAGCCCACGGAGAGAGCAAATCCTTCTCTAATGATGGACAACAGCCTAAAGGAAGCTGAGAGCGAGGCTTGGCTTAATTCTGTGAATAAGGACAATAAAGCTTCCCTTCTGGATTGGATGGAAAGGTGTAATATTATTCTTGTGCAGGGTAATGTTCAGAAGAAATATGGTGGCCCTTCTGCAGACTGGGTTGGAGAGGCTGCTTCACATGGGACAGAAATATGTATCAACCATAATCCTCAGGAGATCTATGAAGATAAAATAATTGCAATGTATCAGACTGCTGGGACAGTGAATGTCTTCTGATGACAGATGGACAGAATACACAAGGTTGTGTTTCTCCCATTGTTAATTGGGTCACCTATTGTTTCTGTCTGTCTACCAGTATTGTGTGCACTCCACCTTGGTAGCAAACTATTGTGGGATGTTATAGGTTTATGTTGATGAACTTACGGGTTCATTAAATCTACCATTAGTTGCTAGATGTGGATTAGCATATAGTATATGTTGGTTGTCCCTTAGTTATATTAATTATATTCCTGTATACGTTCCTTTGCATTGGAATGTGATCGAGCTTTTATCTGATTTTGTGTGTTATAAATTTTCGTAAACAGCTCCAGTTTGCATGTAGAAGATATTGCCGGCTAATCTTGTATGCTCAGCTATAATATCTGGTTCCTATGTCCAGACTGGAGGAAGCTATATCTTGATGGAAGCACCCAAGTTGGGTGCTGGATGGTTCTGTCACACTCGTATTCTCTCCTCTGTCCACACCTTCTCTGCCCGTATCTTTTCATGTCTTATATCTTCTCCTATGTCTCGTAGCTTTTCCTCCGTCTCATATCTTCTTCTCTGTCCCGTATGTTAACCTCTGTCCCGTATCTTCTCCTCTGTCTCATATCTTCTCTGTCTTGTATCTTCTCATGTCTCAAATCTTCTCCTCTGTCCTGTATCTTCTCCTCTGCCTTTATCTTCTTCTGTCCCATATCTCCCTCTCTGTCTCGTATCTTCTCCTCTGTCTCGTATCTTCTCCTCTGTCTCGTATCTTCTCCTCTGTCTTGTATCTTCTCCTCTGCCCTTATCTTCTCCTGTCTCATATCTTCTCCTCTTTCTCGTATCTTCTCCTGTCTCATATCTTCTCCTCTGTCTCATATCTTTTCCTCTGTCTCATATCTTCTTCTCTGTCTCGTATCTTCTCCTCTGTCTCGTATCTTCTCCTCTGTCTCATATCTTCTCCTCTGTCTCGTATCTTCTCCTCTGTCTCGTATCTTCTCCTCTGTTTCATATCTTCTCCTCTGTCTCATATCTTCTCCTCTGTCTCGTATCTTCTCCTCTGTCTCGTATCTTCTCCTGTCTCATATCTTCTCCTCTGTCTAGTATCTTCTCCTGTCTCATATCTTCTCCTCTGTCTAGTATCTTCTCCTGTCTCATATCTTCTCCTCTGTCTCGTATCTTCTCCTCTGTTTCGTATCTTCTCCTCTGTCTCATATCTTCTCCTCTGTCTAGTATCTTCTCCTGTCTCGTATCTTCTCCTCTGTCTCGTATCTTCTCCTCTGTCTTGTATCTTCTCCTCTGTCTCATATCTTCTCCTCTGTCTCATATCTTCTCCTCTGTCTCGTATCTTCTCCTCTGTCTCGTATCTTCTCCTCTGTTTCATATCTTCTCCTCTGTCTCATATCTTCTCCTCTGTCTCGTATCTTCTCCTCTGTCTCGTATCTTCTCTGTCTTGTATCTTCTCATGTCTCAAATCTTCTCCTCTGTCCTGTATCTTCTCCTCTGCCTTTATCTTCTTCTGTCCCATATCTTCCTCTCTGTCTCGTATCTTCTCCTCTGTCTCGTATCTTCTCCTCTGTCTCGTATCTTCTCCTCTGTCTTGTATCTTCTCCTCTGCCCTTATCTTCTCCTGTCTCATATCTTCTCCTCTTTCTCGTATCTTCTCCTGTCTCATATCTTCTCCTCTGTCTCATATCTTTTCCTCTGTCTCATATCTTCTTCTCTGTCTCGTATCTTCTCCTCTGTCTCGTATCTTCTCCTCTGTCTCATATCTTCTCCTCTGTCTCGTATCTTCTCCTCTGTCTCGTATCTTCTCCTCTGTCTCATATCTTCTCTGTCTTGTATCTTCTCATGTCTCAAATCTTCTCCTCTGTCCTGTATCTTCTCCTCTGCCTTTATCTTCTTCTGTCCCATATCTTCCTCTCTGTCTCGTATCTTCTCCTCTGTCTCGTATCTTCTCCTCTGTCTCGTATCTTCTCCTCTGTCTTGTATCTTCTCCTCTGCCCTTATCTTCTCCTGTCTCATATCTTCTCCTCTTTCTCGTATCTTCTCCTGTCTCATATCTTCTCCTCTGTCTCATATCTTTTCCTCTGTCTCATATCTTCTTCTCTGTCTCGTATCTTCTCCTCTGTCTCGTATCTTCTCCTCTGTCTCATATCTTCTCCTCTGTCTCGTATCTTCTCCTCTGTCTCGTATCTTCTCCTCTGTTTCATATCTTCTCCTCTGTCTCATATCTTCTCCTCTGTCTCGTATCTTCTCCTCTGTCTCGTATCTTCTCCTGTCTCATATCTTCTCCTCTGTCTAGTATCTTCTCCTGTCTCATATCTTCTCCTCTGTCTCGTATCTTCTCCTCTGTCTCGTATCTTCTCCTGTCTCATATCTTCTCCTCTGTCTAGTATCTTCTCCTGTCTCATATCTTCTCCTCTGTCTAGTATCTTCTCCTGTCTCATATCTTCTCCTCTGTCTCGTATCTTCTCCTCTGTTTCGTATCTTCTCCTGTCTCATATCTTCTCCTCTGTCTAGTATCTTCTCCTGTCTCGTATCTTCTCCTCTGTCTCGTATCTTCTCCTCTGTCTTGTATCTTCTCCTCTGTCTCATATCTTCTCCTCTGTCTCATATCTTCTCCTCTGTCTCGTATCTTCTCCTCTGTCTCGTATCTTCTCCTGTCTCGTATCTTCTCCTGTGTCTCGTATCTTCTCCTGTGTCTCGTATCTTCTCCTCTGTCTCGTATCTTCTCCTCTGTCTCATATCTTCTCCTCTGTCTCATATCTTCTCCTCTGTCTCATATCTTCTCCTCTGTCTCGTATCTTCTCCTTGGGATTGGAGATTACAGGGCAGAAAGTGTGGGTGAATTGGGGTCACAGGACAGGAAGTGAGGTGGTATTGGGGTCACAGGACAGGAAGTGAGGGGGAATTGGGGTCACAGGACAGGAAGTCAGGAGGAAATGGGGTCACAAGAACAGTAAGTGAGGGGGATTTTGGGTCACAGGACAGTAAGTTAGGGGATACTGGGCTCACAGGACAGGAAGTGAGGGGGAATTGGGGTCACAGGACAGGAAGTGAGGGGGAATTGGGGTCACAGGACAGGAAGTGACCCCAATACCCCCTTGCATCGCTCAGCACTAATCGTTATGCTTTCAGAAATGTAACCTGAAAACATTATCACTGATCACTATAGAATATTTATTTATATCCGCTCACTTTTATTGGTAAAATTATTCAGAAATCCAAGCCATGGTTGGGTGTAGTAAGATGGCCGCCGCTGCTGTTCTGTCAGATTACCGCAACCCTTCAGATCAGGAAGTGTTTGGAACGCACGGTGGAACGCAGTACGCATGCGCAGTAAAGATCGATCGGACGAGTGGGCGGGGCCCGGATCAAATCCCGGAGAGTGACCACTCCCTCAGGGGGCGGGGCTTCATGCCTCTCTCGCTGCGCCGTGCGTGCGGGTGCTCGGGGTGGGTCACGTGTCTCTGTGCGCGCTCCCGCCTACCTCATCCATCCGGGAAGAGATGAGGAGATCGGCCGGTGTGTGTCCGACAGTGCGAGCGGGTGAGACACCCGAAACTCCCCTCCCCCCTCTATATCACCCCTCCCCCTCCATATCACCCCTCCTCCTCCATATCACCCCTCCCCCCTCTATATAACCCCTCCTCCACCAATCATAACCACCATTCTATATCACCACTCCTCCTCCATATCACCCCTCCCCCCAACATATCACCCCTCCTCCCCTCTATATTACCCCTACCCCACCAATCATAACCACCCCTCCCCCCAACATATCACCCCTCCCCCCAACATATCACCCCTCCTCCCAACATATCACCCCTCCCCCCAACATATCACCCCTCCCCCCAACATATCACCCCTCCCCCTCTATATTACCCCTCCCCCCCTCTATATCACCCCTCCCCCACCAACCATAACCCCTATTATATCCACCCCTCCCCCAGTTATACATCTATATCACCCCTCCCACTGTACTCATCATTGGGGGAGGGGACAGCCAGGTATGACATCACTGGGGGAGGGGACAGCCAGGCATGACATCACTGGGGGTGGGGACAGTCAGGTATGACATCACTGGGGGAGGGGACAGCCAGGTGTGACATCACTGGGGGAGGGGACAGCCAGGTATGACATCACTGGGGGTGGGGACAGCCAGGCATGACATCACTGGGGGTGGGGACAGCCAGGTATGACATCACTGGGGGTGGGGACAGCCAGGTATGACATCACTGGGGGAGGGGACAGCCAGGCATGACATCACTGGGGGAGGGGACAGCCAGGCATGACATCACTGGGGGAGGGGACAGTCAGGTATGACATCACTGGGGGTGGGGACAGCCAGGTATGACATCACTGGGGGAGGGGACAGCCAGGTGTGACATCACTGGGGGAGGGGACAGCCAGGTGTGACATCACTGGGGGAGGGGACAGCCAGGTGTGACATCACTGGGGGAGGGGACAGTTAAGTGTGACATCACTGGGGGAGGGGACAGCCAGGTATGACATCACTGGGGGAGGGGACAGCCAGGTATGACATCACTGGGGGAGGGGACAGCCAGGCATGACATCACTGGGGGAGGGGACAGCCAGGCATGACATCACTGGGGGAGGGGACAGTCAGGTATGACATCACTGGGGGAGGGGACAGCCAGGCATGACATCACTGGGGGAGGGGACAGCCAGGCATGACATCACTGGGGGAGGGGACAGTCAGGTATGACATCACTGGGGGTGGGGACAGCCAGGTATGACATCACTGGGGGAGGGGACAGCCAGGTGTGACATCACTGGGGGAGGGGACAGCCAGGTGTGACATCACTGGGGGAGGGGACAGCCAGGTGTGACATCACTGGGGGAGGGGACAGTTAAGTGTGACATCACTGGGGGAGGGGACAGCCAGGTATGACATCACTGGGGGAGGGGACAGCCAGGCATGACATCACTGGGGGAGGGGACAGTCAGGTATGACATCACTGGAGGAGGGGACAATCAGGTATGACATCACTGGGGGAGGGGACAGTCAGGCATGACATCACTGGGGGAGGGGACAGTCAGGTATGACATCACTGGGGGAGGGGACAGCCAGGTATGACATCACTGGGGGAGGGGACAGTCAGGCATGACATCACTGGGGGAGGGGACAGTCAGGCATGACATCACTGGGGGAGGGGACAGTCAGGCATGACATCACTGGGGGTGGGGACAGTCAGGTATGACATCACTGGGGGAGGGGACAGTCAGGTATGACATCACTGGGGGAGGGGACAGCCAGGTATGACATCACTGGGGAGGGGACAGTCAGGTATGACATCACTGGGGGAGGGGTATGATGATTGATGATATATTTTGCCCCCCCAGTGGTAATCTTCCCCCGGAGGACAGGACTCTGTGGATGACCAGAGGACACAGACAGATGGCCCCCAGTCCTCAGGGGCCCCGGCCCGGCCCAGAAGATATGGAGCACTGGGACCCGGGGAAGCCTCCCCTCCCCCAGAAGAAGAGGAGTTGGTACCTGGCCTGGAAATACAAGCTGACCAATCAGAGGGCGGTGCGGAGGATGTGCCAGGTAACCATTGAGACCGGAGGGAGGGGCATGCCAGGGGTTTAGTTCCATTCTGCAGCGGGATTGGTGGAGAGGGGTGCAGTGACCCCGGGGAAGTCCAAATAATGGGGAGCCCCATAGAAAGTCCAGAACCTTCTACTGATCTTCACAGTCTTTACACAGGAAAAGGAGGGGTACACTGACCATGACTGTATGGGGTACACTGACCATGACTGTATGGGGGTACACTGCCCATGACTGTATGGGGTACACTGACCATGACTGTATGGGGGTACACTGACCATGACTGTATGGGGTACACTGACCATGACTGTATGGGGTACACTGACCATGACTGTATGGGGGTACACTGACCATGACTGTATGGGGTACACTGACCATGACTGTATGGGGTACACTGACCATGACTGTATGGGGTACACTGACCATGACTGTATGGGGGTACACTGACCATGACTGTATGGGGTACACTGACCATGACTGTATGGGGGTACACTGACCATGACTGTATGGGGTACACTGACCATGACTGTATGGAGTACACTGACCATGACTGTATGGAGTACACTGACCATGACTGTATGGGGGGTACACTGACCATGGCTGTATGGGGTACACTGACCATGACTGTATGGTGTACACTGACCATGATTGTATGGGGGTACACTGACCATGACTGTATGGGGGTACACTGACCATGACTGTATGGTGTACACTGACCATGATTGTATGGGGGTACACTGACCATGACTGTATGGGGTACACTGACCATGACTGTATGGAGTACACTGACCATGACTGTATGGGGTACACTGACCATGACTGTATGGAGTACACTGACCATGACTGTATGGGGTACACTGACCATGACTGTATGGAGTACACTGACCATGACTGTATGGAGTACACTGACCATGACTATATGGAGTACACTGACCATGACTGTATGGGGTACACTGACCATGGCTGTATGGGGTACACTGACCATGACTGTATGGGGGTACACTGACCATGACTGTATGGGGGTACACTGACCATGATTGTATGGGGTACACTGACCATGACTGTATGGGGTACACTGACCATGGATGTATGGGGTACACTGACCATGACTGTATGGAGTACACTGACCATGACTGTATGGGGTACACTGACCATGGCTGTATGGGGTACACTGACCATGACTGTATGGGGTACACTGACCATGGCTGTATGGGGTACACTGACCATGACTGTATGGGGGTACACTGACCATGATTGTATGGAGTACACTGACCATGACTGTATGGAGTACACTGACCATGACTGTATGGGGGTACACTGACCATGACTGTATGGGGGTACACTGACCATGACTGTATGGGGTACACTGACCATGACTGTATGGAGTACACTGACCATGACTGTATGGAGTACACTGACCATGACTGTATGGGGTACACTGACCATGACTGTATGGGGTACACTGACCATGACTGTATGGGGTACACTGACCATGACTGTATGGGGGTACACTGACCATGACTGTATGGAGTACACTGACCATGACTGTATGGGGTACACTGACCATGACTGTATGGGGTACACTGACCATGACTGTATGGGGGTACACTGACCATGACTGTATGGAGTACACTGACCATGACTGTATGGGGTACACTGACCATGACTGTATGGAGTACACTGACCATGACTGTATGGGGTACACTGACCATGACTGTATGGGGTACACTGACCATGACTGTATGGAGTACACTGACCATGACTGTATGGGGTACACTGACCATGACTGTATGGGGTACACTGACCATGACTGTATGGAGTACACTGACCATGACTGTATGGAGTACACTGACCATGACTGTATGGGGGTACACTGACCATGACTGTATGGGGTACACTGACCATGACTGTATGGAGTACACTGACCATGACTGTATGGGGTACACTGACCATGACTGTATGGTGTACACTGACCATGACTGTATGGGGTACACTGACCATGACTGTATGGGGTACACTGACCATGACTGTATGGGGTACACTGACCATGATTGTATGGTTAGTAGTAATACACAGGACTTGCCACTATGGCTTACAGAGGGTGAAATCAGGGAAAGGCTGGATAAAATAACACAAACAAATCACCAGGCCTGGATGGCGTACATCCGAGAGTACTCAAGGAACTCAGTAAGGTTATATCCAGACCACTGTTCCTGATCTTTGCTGACAGTATTAGGACAGGAAATGTACCAGGGGATTGGAGGAAAGCCAACGTGATTCCGATATTCAAAAAGGGTCAGAGGCATATCCCGGGAAATTATAGGCCTGTCAGTCTGACATCAATAGTATGTAAACTTCTGGAGGGGAAGATAAGGGACTATATCGTAGAGTTTGCTAAAGACAACAACATCATCAGCAGTAATCAGCAGTCCCCCATCTGGAGCTCCGCCTCCCTGCCATCAGCAGTAGCAGTCACCCATCTGGAGCTCCGCCTCCCCACCATCAGCAGTCACCCATCTGGAGCTCCGCCTCCCCACCATCAGCAGTCTCCCATCTGGAGCTCCGCCATCTGCAGTCCCCCATTGTCTCCACAGACACCCAGTGACACCATAAGGCCCCTCCCACCAGCCATGATCTGCCTGCATTGCATAGGGAAGCACAGATGACATCACATGTAATGCAGTTGGAAGTAATTTATGTAATAATGTTATTAGCATGTTGATGGGGGGGGGGGGGGGGTGATAGAAGCAGATTAAACCTCCTCTTTGATGTTCCATATTTTTCTGGAAGTGTTGGTTGGTCGGTGTGATGTCACAGCAGCACCATTTATTGTTAAAAAATTGTGATCTTGATTCATCACAGAGGCTATGTTATACTGCTATATAGGATCGCATGTCTCTGTGATGACTTCACAAGCCACGCCCCCTGACAGTTAGAATCACGCCCCTAGGGACACACTTAACCCCTTGATCACCAGTAAAGTTAACCCCTTCCCTGCCAGTGTCATTAGTACAGTAACAGTGCATATGTATAGCACTGATTACTGTAGTAATGTCACTGGTACCCCCAAAAGTGTAAAAACATGTCAGTCAGGGGTCCAATCTGTCTGCTGCAATGTCGCAGTCCCACTAAAAATCGCAGATCGCCACCATTACTATTAAAAATACAATAAAAATGACATAAATCTTTCCCGTAGTTTGTAGACACGATAACTTTTGCACAAACCAATCAAAATACGCTTATTGCAATTTTTTTTATACCAAAAATATGTAACAGAAAACAAATTGGCCTAAAATGTTAAAATATTTAGATTTTTACATTTTTTTTCTGAATTTCATATAAAAAAATGTGAAAAATAACGGAATTTTTGTAAAATCTTACCGTAAAATTCCTTTCTCTGAGTCCTCCGACAGTCGCCGCCCCCTCTCAATTCGTCACCAATTGGTATTGACCTTTGCTCCGTAGGAGTAGCTAGGCAACAAGAATTGTTAATACAAAGCTTTTAGCATAGACACACCCCTAGGGGCTGTCCCCTCAGTCAATACCTCCCTGCACCAGCATTCCCAACTCAGTTTGGTAGCATAGCAGTAAGAGTACACAAAAAAACCCAAAAGAGGGGCGGGGGGCGGCGACTGTCGGAGGACTCAGAGAAAGGAATTTTACGGTAAGATTTTACAAAAATTCAGTTTTCTCTTACGTCCTCCGACAGTCGCCGCCCCCTCTCAATTCGTCACCAATGGGACGTCCCAAAGCAGTGTAGACATGAGGGGTGGGAGACGCAAACGCAGAAAAGGCAATGCAGTACCTACATCAGAGAAAGGAACCTTACCGCAGTAAGAGAACCAACTGGGCAACAGGAAAACGTGCTCAACAGGAGCAACAACCCAGGAAAAAACAAGTAACCCAGGGGTAAAACACCCCAACAACCAAGGGCCCATGAAAACAAGGGTCCCTAGGAAACCGCCGCACTGAGAACCTTACGGCCAAAGGAGGCATCAGCCGACGCCTGAACATCCACCTTATAGAATTTTGAGAAGGTGTGAATGGACGACCAAGTCGCCGCCTTACACACCTGGGCCACAGAAGCCCGATGCCGGAAAGCCCAAGACGTACTCAAAGATCTGGTAGAGTGCGCCTTCACAGGGAAGGGAGGAACCTTCCCCTTCAAGGCATAGGCTTGTTCAATGATCTGTCTGATCCATTTGGCGATAGTCGCAGCCGACGCCGCCATGCCCTTCCGAGGTCCCTCAGGAAGGACAAAGAGAGAATCCGACTTGCGAAAAGATGCAGTGGACGACAGGTAAACTCTGATCGCCCGGACAACATCCAAGGAATGTAAGGCATCCTCCTTCGGATGCTTAGGCTTCGCGCAGAGCGAAGGCAAGACAAATGTCTTCATTCAGGTGAAAGTCCGATATCCTTTTCGGAAGAAAAGATGGGTTAGGTCGCAGGACCACCTTATCCTTGTGAATCACCAGGTAGGGAGAGCTGCAGGACAAAGCCACCAGCTCCGACACCCTGCGAGCCGAAGTGATCGCCACCAAAAAGGCGACCTTCTTGGACAACAGAGACAACGAGATCTCCCTGAGCTTTTCAAAGGGAGCCTGTTGCAACACGGACAGAACCAAGTTCAAGTCCCATGGAGGTATAGGGTCCCTCCTAGGAGGGGCCAAGTGTCGTACCCCTTGAACAAAGGTGCTAACCAATGAATGTGACGCTGAAAGAGAACGGCCAGCGCAGAAATCTGACCCTTAATTGTAGCCAGCGCCAAACGCTGGTCCACTCCAGTTTGGAGGAAAGCCAACACTCTCGACACCGAATATGAGCGAGGGGAATACCCCCTGGACTCACACCAGGCAAAGTATGCTTTCCAAGTACGGTAGTAAATTTTACCCGAAGAGACTTTTCTGGCCTTGATCAAAGTGGGAATGACCTCAGGGGAAAGACCCCTATCCTTCAGGACCTGGCTTTCAACAGCCAAGCCGTTAAAGCCAGCGACTGTAAAGCAGGATGGAAAATCGGCCCTTGAGACAGGAGATCTTCCCGAAGTGGCAGACGCCACGGAGCGTTTACTGCCAGATTTACGAGATCTGTGTACCAGGACCGGCGAGGCCAGTCCGGCACTACCAGAATCACCGTGTGCGGTTCCGAGGCTAACCTGCGAAGAAGCCTGGACAGCAGCTGAATCGGTGGAAAGGCATGCATCAGTATCGTCTGATGTATGTCGCGCGTCCTTGTCATGAACCTTTTCACCTTGTTGTTCAGACGAGACGCGAACAGGTCCACATCTGGGGAACCCCACTTCTCGCACAACATCTGGAAGACACCTGGGTGGAGGGACCATTCTCCCTGGTCCAGGGTCTGGCGACTCAGATAATCCGCCTGCCAGTTCTCCACCCCCGGTATGTGAACTGCCGTTATCGCCGGGACGTGTGTCTCGGCCCAAGACAAAATGTCGGCTACTTCCCGAGCCGCTCGGGCACTCTTGGTGCCCCCTTGGTGGTTGATGTAAGCCACCGCGGTGGCATTGTCTGTCTGAACCCGAACCGGACGGCCCCGAAGCCGGTCCGTCTATCGTAGAAGGCAAAGCTTTATTGCTCTTAATTCCAGAATGTTGATCGGGAGGGAGGACTCCTCCTCTGACCAAGTTCCCTGGGCGGACAGAACGCCCAGAACACCACCCCAGCCCGACAGGCTGGCATCCGTGGTGAGCACCATCCATGACAATGGACGAAAAGACTTGCCCCCCGACACCGCCGGGGATTGGAGCCACCACAGAAGACCCCTCCTGGTGTCTTGGCTCAACGAGATCCGCAGATCCAGGGATTGCGGCCGCCCGTCCCACTCGGTCAGAATCTCCGCCTGGAGACCCCGCGTGTGAAACTGGGCAAAAGGGATCGCCTCGAAAGACGAAACCATTAGACCTAGACATCTCATGCATGTCCGGAGAGACGAGTGTCGGTTGTCCCTGAGGGACCTGACCTCGTCCTGAAGAGTCCGAAGCTTGTCCTCCGGCAGGAAGACCTTCGCTTGGACAGAGTCCAGAATCATTCCCAGGTAGGTAAGGCGAACCGAAGGACACAGAGTCGACTTTCAGAATGTTTATGGTCCAACCGAACTCCTGCAGAGTCCGCATCGTTTTGGACAGGTCGGTCACCAGGCTCTGACTGGCGTTTGACCGTATCAGGATATCGTCCAGATACCCCAAGACAGCAATGCCCTGTGCTCGCAACAGGGCCAGAACCGGCACCAGCACTTTGGTAAAATCCCGCGGAGCCGAAGCGAGACCGAAAGGCAACGCCACGAATTGGTAATGATCCTCCGCAATGGCGAATCGAAGGTACCTCTGGTGACCCTCGAAAATGGGGATGTGTAGGTACGCATCCTTCAGATCGATGGAGGCCATGAATTCCCCCGGACTCAGGGCAGCCACCACTGAGCGCAGGGATTCCATGCGAAACTTGCGAACCCGCACAAAGCGGTTCAGAGCTTTCAAGTCCAGAATCGGACGCACTTTGCCCTCCTTTCTGGGCACAGTGAACAGATTGGAGTACTGAAATCTGTCCTGATGAGGCACCGGGACCACCACCCCCTGGGCCCGCAGGTCCCGCACTGCCAGGTGCAAATCCTGCAAGCGCTCCGGAGACAGCTGAAGATTCGAGGGAAAAAATCTGCCCGCCGGCCGAGAGAGAAATTCGATCTTGTAACCAGATCGAACGATTTCCTGAACCCATCTGTCCCGAACGCGGGCCAGCCAAGGTTGTAGGAAACCGCGCAGACGTCCCCCCACCCCAGAAACGGGTGAGGGCGCCCCTTCAGGCGGAAGTGGTATGGGAAGACGAACCGGACTGGCCGGACTTCTGCTTCCCCGCCCATGGCTTCTTGTGGGAGCCTTGGCCTTTGAAGGGCTTGCCTTTGGACTGCGACCGAAAGGCACGAAAGGACCCCTGAGAGGGCCTAGACGAGGAATTCCGTTTACCACGGAAAGACTTATGCTTGAAAGACTGGGGCAGCAGAGTACTCTTGCCCCCTGTAACCCCTTTTATCAGGGTATCCAAAGCTTCGCCAAAAAGACGAGACCCCGCGTAGGGAAAATCCGCCAGCGTCTTGCGAGATGATTGGTCGACCGACCAATTCTTCAGCCAAATCAGACGACGGTTCAGTACCGCCACGCTAGACAGGCGTGCAGCCAAGGGAGCTAAATTCAAGTCCGCATCACACAAGTACATGACACCCTGATGGATCTGGTCCACCATAGCCAACGTGGTAGGTGGAGCGGAATCAGCCGCCAAGGTGCGCCTGAGCATCTTGGTCCAATTAGCAACAGCCTGCGCCGCCACAATGGAAGCAAAAATAGGCTTCAGCATAGAACCAGCCACCATATAGGCATGACGGGCAAGAGACTCCATTCTCCTGTCCGTAGGGTCCCGGAAAACCAGGGTATCCTCGGAGGGCACCGCAGTAGCTTTGTTCAAAACGGCTACCGCGTGATCGACCGGGGGCGCCACACACCAACGCTCGTCGGTGGCAGGCGCAAATGGATAAAGTAATTTAAACTTATTAGGCACAGTAAAAGGCTTCTTTAAATTGCGCCACTGTTCATTAACCGTATGGTGAAATTTAGCAGGGCAGGGAAAAACCTGCGCTGATTTGTGCGCCCTCTGTGTTCCGAAAGCAGACATCCTAGTAGGAGGAGTAGGCTCATCCTCCAAGTGCAAGGTGTCCTTTATGGAGGCAATCAGCTCATTCATGAGTGCAAGCTCATCAGGCGAGCCAGGGGGAGAAACATCAACCCCCTGCACCTCAGGCTCTCCCTCAGACCCCGCAAGGTCCAAAGATGAGCGGGACCCTGAGAAGGGCACGCCAGCCCCAGCAGCCATATCGCCCTCTGAATCAGAGGAAATAGATAACCTGGCCCTTTTTGCGGATCGTTCAGCCAGCAGCATCTGCACCTGAGACACCAAGGAAGCCACTACAGTGGTTAGATCGGCCCCCTCGGGGAATGCAGCAGCCCCCTGGTCCCCCACTTGGGCGGGGGGAAACTTGCTATCCTGAGAATCCATGCCCCAGTACAGAAAGCTATAAAGGTACTGGCCCTTTAAAAACCACGGCGAGCGCAGCCCACCGCACACTGCTGTATGCACTGACCCCGCAGGGATAGACAAACACCGAGCAAGGAATGACAGGACAGACAGGTAAAAACCTGGAGAGAGCACACCAGACTGCTGCCACCGATCGCTGTTCCCGGGGAAAGAGGAAGTGATGCAATGCTGACTGATAGATATAGCCTATGGAAGGCACCAGCAAAATGGCCGCTCGGCAGAGGAAAAAAGGCTACAATAAAATGGCGCCGCCATGTGCATGGACAGTATCGCCCGCCAAAATGGCGGCGAATGGCGCCAAAACACGGCGCTGCATAGAGACAGGGCAGGTCACAGTATACAGTCAAATAAAATGGCGGACCGCCGCAGCGATCACCGCACACACACATGTCTGCACTCAAACTGCACCCAGAGCATAATAAAACAGCAGAGCAGGATGGCCCCCCCCTCGCAGCCCACAGGCATGCAGCCACACAGGGATCTGACAGGGAGCCCGCAGTTACACAGACATGGAGGGTATACACAGCCACAGACTGACACCCATACAGAAGGTCCCCACACAGAAGGTGCTTACCGTACCAGATGGTGTGGGGAGCCGTCTCCAGCGACAAACCGCTATCAGGGCAGACAGGGAGTGCCGCAGCCAGGACGCTTGTGGACCGCAGTCATGGCGTCCAGTGAGGTAGCCACCTCACAGGCAGCATCCCTGCAGCGAACAGGGATGGGTCGTTCAATGTGCCAGGGTAAAACCTAAGCTGAACGCTCGATGGCAGGCTGGGGATCCATCTGGCTATCAGCCCTGTGATGCAGGGTGGCCAGTCCGAGACCCAGCTCCGCATGATGATTCTTCATCAGAAGATCCCTAAACTAAGGCTGACAAAATAACTGCTAGTAAAGAAAAGAGAAAAATACTTCAAATAAAGGGTAGAAGGCTGAGACTGAGCCCCAGCACAGGAAAGCCAGCTTCTCCTAAGCTAGGCAAAGACAAACTGGGTTGGGAATGCTGGTGCAGGGAGGTATTGACTGAGGGGACAGCCCCTAGGGCTGTGTCTATGTTAAAAGCTTTGTATTAACAATTCTTGTTGCCTAGCTACTCCTATGGAGCAAAGGTCAATACCCATTGGTGACGAATTGAGAGGGGGCGGTGACTGTCGGAGGACATAAGAGAAATTGTTATTTTTTCAAAATTGTCGCTCTTTTTTTGTTTATAGCGCAAAAAGTAAAAATCGCAGAGGTGATGAAATACCACCAAAAGAAAGCTCTGTTTGTGGGAAAAAAAGGACATCAATTTTATTTTGCGTAAAGCGTCGAACGACCGCGCAATTGTCCGTTAAAATCACGCAGTGCCGAATCGCAAAATAGGGCCTGGTCAGGAATGGGGAAATCCTCCGGGGCTTAAGTGGTTAAAGTGGAGTTCCGGCCTCGGAGGTCAATTTGAGCTAAAAATCTCCCCAGGACAGTCAAGGTTAGTACATTCCACAATGAATAGCCTCTGAACTGTCCCGGGTCGCACTTACCTGTAAGGAGAAATACTTACCTTGAAAATTTCTTCTCCAGCGCTGCCATCTCAGGTGTGGACAGCTGAAGCCAGCGCGTCCTCTTCTGCGGTCTCTTCGGTGATGTCGGAGTCCCATAGTGCCCCGATCATCACTTCCGGTGCTGGCGCGGCATCCCTGCACAGCTTCCAGACATGCCCAGAAGCTGTTTAGCAGGGAATGCCGCGCCTGCCCTGGAACTGACGTCGGGGCCTGTGCAGGGCATTGATTCCTGGGAGCGATGATGTTCAGCTCCCAGGAATCATTGCAAACCGGAAGTGACGGCGCGGGCCGCGGCCACAGAGGGAGGAAGTGGAAGGAAGGTGAGTATATTTTCTTCTATAAAAAGGTAAGTGACCAAAAAAAAAAAAATTGGGAGCATCCATTTCTTTTTCAGGTTGCCCTCAGCAAGCGGATGGCCCAAAATCGATTTTGAGGCCGGAACTCCGCTTTAAGAACTAAAACAATGAGGTCTTCTATAGTGAGGTCTGGGGGTGAGAAATGATGTCCCGCACATGTGTGGAAACTTTCATCTTTATGTTCCTGGATGGTATGTCTGTGCAAATCCATCCTCGCTTGTAACTTCTGTCCTGTTTTGCCTATATAACATCCTTTGCTACATCTTCTGCATTGGATGAGGCACAGAACATTACTGGAGGTGTAGTTGTGTGATCCCGTTACTTCTGCATTGGATGAGGCACAGAACATTACTGGTGGTGCCGTTGTGTGATCCCGTTACTTCTGCATTGGATGAGGCACAGAACATTACTGGAGGTGCCGTTGTGTGATCCCATTACTACTTGGAGGAGGCACAGAACATTACTGGAGGTGCAGTTGTGTGATCCCGTTACTTCTGCATTGGAGGAGGCACAGAACATTACTGGAGGTGCCGTTGTGTGATCCCGTTACTTCTGCATTGGAGGAGGCACAGAACATTACTGGAGGTGCAGTTGTGTGATCCCATTACTTCTGCATTGGATGAGGCACATAACATTACTGGAGGTGCATTTGTGTGATTCCGTTACTTCTGCATTGGAGGAGGCACAGAACATTACTGGAGGTGCCGTTGTGTGATCCCGTTACTTCTGCATTGGATGAGGCACAGAACATTACTGGAGGTGCCGTTGTGTGATCCCGTTACTTCTGCATTGGATGAGGCACAGAACATTACTGGAGGTGCAGTTGTGTGATCCCGTTACTTCTGCATTGGAGGAGGCTCAGAACATTACTGGAGGTGCCGTTGTGTGATCCCGTTACTTCTGCATTGGATGAGGCACAGAACATTACTGGAGGTGCCATTGTGTGATCCCGTTACTTCTGCATTGGAGGAGGCACAGAACATTACTGGAGGTGCAGTTGTGTGATCCCGTTACTTCTGCATTGGAGGAGGCACAGAACATTACTGGAGGTGCAGTTGTGTGATCCCGTTACTTCTGCATTGGAGGAGGCACAGAACATTACTGGAGGTGCAGTTGTGTGATCCCGTTACTTCTGCATTGGATGAGGCACAGAACATTACTGGAGGTGCCGTTGTGTGATCCCGTTACTTCTGCATTGGATGAGGCACAGAACATTACTGGAGGTGCCGTTGTGTGATCCCATTACTTCTGCATTGGAGGAGGCACATAACATTACTGGAGGTGCCGTTGTGTGATCCCATTACTTCTGCATTGGATGAGGCACAGAACATTACTGGAGGTGCCGTTGTGTGATCCCGTTACTTCTGCATTGGATGAGGCACAGAACATTACTGGAGGTGCAGTTGTGTGATCCCGTTACTTCTGCATTGGATGAGGCACAGAACATTACTGGAGGTGCCGTTGTGTGATCCCATTACTTCTGCATTGGATGAGGCACAGAACATTACTGGAGGTGCCGTTGTGTGATCCCGTTACTTCTGCATTGGAGGAGGCACAGAACATTACTGGAGGTGCCGTTGTGTGATCCCGTTACTTCTGCATTGGAGGAGGCACAGAACATTACTGGAGGTGCCGTTGTGTGATTCCGTTACTTCTGCATTGGAGGAGGCACAGAACATTACTGGAGGTGCCGTTGTGTGATCCCGTTACTTCTGCATTGGAGGAGGCACAGAACATTACTGGAGGTGTCGTTGTGTGATCCCGTTACTTCTGCATTGGAGGAGGCACAGAACATTACTGGAGGTGCCGTTGTGTGATCCCATTACTTCTGCATTGGATGAGGCACAGAACATTACTGGAGGTGCAGTTATATAGATCCCGTTATATTGAAGGTCCCATTTGTGTGTGGGACACTTTTAGACAGATTGATCTGGTTGCAGAGTTTTTTATTGCAGGGTTTTCCTCCCATTATTTGTGACTTCATAATCAGAATGAAGTTTTCTGCTGATTAGTTGATGTCGGGGGTTGGGTGGTTGTCTGAAGGCCAGTATTGGAGGTTGTTGGAATATTCCTTTCGGAGTTTCATCCTCTGTTATGATGGGTTGTAAATCTTTGATTATCTTTCTTATCCCTTCAAATGCTGCATTGTGTGTGGTGAGTAGAGGTACGCGGCTATTTGTTTTTTTCTCTTTGTATTGGAGAAGATTTCCTCTTTGGGGTTTATGCCGGTGTTGATGGTTTGGTCTTTGTAACCTTTCTTACAGAAGGAGTTTGCTGGTGTTCTGAGATGTTTATCTGCGTCTTTTAGGTCTGAACATATTTGGGGGTATCTGATGGCCTGGCTGTGTATGATGGCCCGTTTAGTGTGTTGGGGGTGAAAACTGGAACTATGGAGGTAGCTGCATCGGTCAGTCAGTTTCCTGTATACCAGGGGTCCCCAAACTACGGCCCTCCAGTTCAGGAACTACAATTCTCATCATGCCTAGTCATGTCTGTGAATTTCAGAGTTTTACAATGCTTCATGGGATGTGTAGTTCTGCAACAGCTGGAGGGCCGTAGTTTGGGAATCCTTGCTGTATATGAAAGTATGAAGCTTGTCATCCCTGCTGTATATGGAAGTATGAAGCTTGTCATCTCTGATGTATATGGAAGTATGAAGCTTGTCATCTCTGATGTATACTATGGTGGTGTCTAGGAAGCTGTCATGCCTGTTAGAATAATCCATTTTTAGTTTGATCGATGGGTGAAAGGTGTTGATCAATGAGTAAAACTGTTTTAGATTTTCTTCACCTTCTGTGCATATGATGAAGATATCGTCGATATAGCGATCACATCTGTATGGATTTTGTTGTTTGCTGTTCAGGAATTTGTCCTCCAGATCATCCATAAATAAGTTTGCATATCGGGGTGCCATTTTACTTCCCATAGCCCATACATTGGAGAGAGATGTCATTATTGAAAGTAATAGTGTGTAAGAATGAATCTGATGAGCTGTGTAACATCCTCAGCACTCTGTTGTTTGGGGAGGATGCTAAGAATTTATACTACAGTCCTACGACTCCCTCTGTGACTATCACCCCCCCTATATAGCTCTCCCTCTGTGACTATCACCCCCCCCCATCTATAGCTCTCCCTCTGTGACTACCACCCCACCCCCCCTCTATAGCTCTCCCCCTGTGACTATCACCCCCCCTATAGCTCTCCCTCTGTGACCATCAACCCCCCGTCTATAGCTCTCCCTCTGTAACTATCACCCCCCCTATAGCTCTCCCTCTGTGACTATCACCCCCCCCCCCATCTATAGCTCTCCCTCTGTGACTACCACCCCACCCCCCCTCTATAGCTCTCCCTCTGTGACCATCACCCCCCCCCCATGTCTATAGCTCTCCCCCTGTGACTATCACCCCCCCTATAGCTCTCCCTCTGTGACCACCAACCCCCCCCCCCCCCCGTCTATAGCTCTCCCTCTGTGACTATCACCCCCCCTATAGCTCTCCCTCTGTGACTATCACCCCCCCCCCCATCTATAGCTCTCCCTCTGTGACTACCACCCCACCCCCCCTCTATAGCTCTCCCTCTGTGACCATCACCCCCCCCCCCCCATGTCTATAGCTCTCCCCCTGTGACTATCACCCCCCCTATAGCTCTCCCTCTGTGACCATCAACCCCCCCCCGTCTATAGCTCTCCCTCTGTGACCACCAACCCCCCCCCCCCCGTCTATAGCTCTCCCTCTGTGACTATCACCCCCCCTATAGCTCTCCCTCTGTGACTATCACCCCCCCCCATCTATAGCTCTCCCTCTGTGACTACCACCCCACCCCCCCTCTATAGCTCTCCCTCTGTGACCATCACCCCCCCCCCCATGTCTATAGCTCTCCCCCTGTGACTATCACCCCCCCTATAGCTCTCCCTCTGTGACCATCAACCCCCCCCCGTCTATAGCTCTCCCTCTGTGACCATCAACCCCCCCCCCCCCCTCTATAGCTCTCCCTCTGTGACCATCAACCCCCCGTCTATAGCTCTCCCTCTGTGACTATCACCCCCCCCTGTCTATAGCTCTCCCTCTGTGACTATCACCC
Source organism: Pelophylax lessonae (assembly GCF_965119305.1). Lineage (NCBI taxonomy): Eukaryota > Metazoa > Chordata > Amphibia > Anura > Ranidae > Pelophylax > Pelophylax lessonae. The sequence goes on from NW_028120118.1 coordinate 130,846, forward strand.
CCCCCTCTATATCTCTCTCTCTGTGACCATCAACCCCCCCCCCCCCATCTATAGCTCTCCCTCTGTGACCATCAACCCCCCCCCTCTATAGCTCTCCCTCTGTGACCATCAACCCCCCCGTCTATAGCTCTCCCTCTGTGACCATCACCCCCCCATCTATAGCTCTCCCTCTGTGACCATCACCCCCCCCTGTCTATAGCTCTCCCTCTGTGACCATCAACCCCCCCGTCTATAGCTCTCCCTCTGTGACCATCACCCCTCCCTGTCTATAGCTCTCCCTCTGTGACCATTAACCCCCCCCCCCCCCTCTATAGCTCCCTCTCTGTGACCATCACCCCCCCTCTGTCTATAGCTCTCCCTCTGTGACCATCACCCCCCCCCCCCCCCGTTTATAGCTCTCCCTCTGTGACCATCACCATCCCCCCCCATCTATAGCTCTCCCTCTGTGACCATCGCCCCCCCCTCCCCCCCATCTAAAGCTTTCCCTCTGTGCCGGCTGGTTGTTCCTGGTGGAACGGGAGACCCGGGCAGAGCCGCGGGAGGGGGGGGGTCGTCCCCTCCCGCTCGCCGGGGTAACGGTCGAGCTTCTCCGGAGCTGCATCGGTCGTTACCGCCGAAAAGCCGACCGCCGGCTCTATACAACGGTACTGGGATGATGCCTCTAGCTAGAGGCATCATCGCGGTATACTCACGCAAATTCAGCCGACGTACCCATACGTCACTTTGCGGTAAGTGGTTAAAATTGCTAGAAAATGACTTAGAATCCCCAAACATTATATATATTAGCAGAGACTCTGGAGAATAAAATGGCGATGTTTGCAATCTTTTATATCACACGGGATTTGCGCAGAAGTCTTTCAAATGCAGTTTTTTGGGAAAAAATATATTTTAATGAATTTAAAAAAACCTAAACAGTAAAGTTAGCCCCATTTTTTGTATAATGTGAGAGATGACGTCACGCAGCGAATCGTAATCTTTATTCTAAGCAAAAAAATCGTGATTCTCATTTTACCCAGAAGCGTTCAGCTCTAATGTCACCTTCCTCCTCCCACAGACGGGGGCCGTCCTCTTCCTCCTCGTCACCGTCATTGTCAACATAAAGCTGATCCTGGACACCCGGAGAGCCGTGAACGAGGAGGACATCGACCAGGACTACGGTGAGTGTGATCCGCAGGGGCGGAGCTTAGAAACCACGTCTTATCATTGGGTGATATCTCCGATAATCCGGTCTTCTCTCTCCTCAGAGGACAATGTGCAGAACGTGGAATTTCCCCGACGAGCCGCCGGGGGGAAGAAGGCTCTGGATGTGGAAATTTATTCCAGCCGCTCCAAGGTCTACATTGCCGTGGATGGGACGGCGGTGAGTGCCAGGGACATTGCGGTCACAGTCCTTTCCGCGTGTTACAGAGGTCCCTCCCCCCCCTCCTATGGGACGACAGTGAGTGCCGGGTAACACTGCAGTCACAGTCCTTTCCGTGTATCAGAGGTCACAGAGTTCCCCATCACAATAGAGGTCCTCCCATCACATCAGAGGTCCTCCCATCACATCAGAGGTCCTCCCATCACAATAGAGGTCCTCCCATCACATCAGAGGTCCCCCATCACATCAGAGGTCCCCCCATCACATCAGAAGTCCCCCCCCATCACATCAGAGGTCCCCCCATCACATCAGAGGTCCCCCCATCACATCAGAGGTCCCCCCATCACATCAGAGGTCCCCTCCATCACATCAGAGGTTACCCCATCACATCAGAGGTTACCCCATCACATCAGAGGTTACCCCATCACATCAGAGGTTACCCCATCACATCAGAGGTCCCCCCATCACATCAGAGGTTACCCCATCACATCAGAGGTCCCCCCATCACATCAGAGGTTACCCCATCACATCAGAGGTCCCCTTATCACATCAGAGGTTCCTCATCACATCAGAGGTTCCTCATCACATCAGAGGTCCCCCCCATCACATCAGAGGTCCCCCCATCACATCAGAGGTCCCCCCCATCACATCAGAGGTCCCCCCCATCACATCAGAGGTTCCTCATCACATCAGAGGTTCCTCATCACATCAGAGGTTCCTCATCACATCAGAGGTTCCTCATCACATCAGAGGTCCTCTCATCACATCAGAGGTCCCCCCATCACATCAGAGGTCCCCCCATCACATCAGAGGTCCCCCCATCACATCAGAGGTCCCCCCCATCACATCAGAGGTCCCCCCCATCACATCAGAGGTCCCCTTATCACATCAGAGGTTCCTCATCACATCAGAGGTCCCCCCATCACATCAGAGGTCCCCCCATTATATCAGAGGTCCCCCCCCATTATGTCAGAGGTCCCCCCATCACATCAGAGGTCCCCCCCATCACAATAGAGGTCCCCCTATCACAAAAGAGGTCCTCCCATCACATCAGAGTTCCTCCCATCACATCAGAGGTCCCCCCCATCACATCAGAGGTCCCTTTATCACAGAGTTCCTCCCCATCACATCAGAGGTCCTCCCCATCACATCAGAGGTCCCCCCATCACATCAGAGGTCCCCCCCATCACAATAGAGGTCCCCCCATCACAAAAGAGGTCCTCCCATCACATCAGAGGTCCTCCCATCACATCAGAGGTCCCTTTATCACAGAGGTCCTCCCCATCACATCAGAGGTCTCCCCATCACATCAGAGGTCTCCCCATCACATCAGAGGTCCCCCATCACATCAGAGGTCCCTTTATCACAGAGGTCCTCCCCATCACATCAGAGGTCCCACCATCACATCAGAGGTCCCACCATCACATCAGAGGTCCTCCCATCACATCAGAGGTCCTCCCATCACATTAGAGGTCTCCCCATCACATCAGAGGTCCCACCATCACATCAGAGGTCCCACCATCACATCAGAGGTCCCCCCCCATCACATCAAAGGTCCCCCCCATCACATCAGAGGTCCCCCCATCACACCAGAGGTCCCTTTATCACATCAGAGGTCCCCTTATCACATCAGAGGTTCCCATCACATCAGAGGTCCTCTCAGCACATCAGAGGTCCCCCCATTTTATCAGAGGTCCCCCCATTTTATCAGAGGTCCCCCCATTATATCAGAGGTCCCCCCATCACATCAGAGGTCCTCTCAGCACATCAGAGGTCCCCCCATTATATCAGAGGACCCCCATCACATCAGAGGTCCCCCCCATCACATCAGAGGTTCCCCATCACATCAGAGGTCCCCCCTTTATATCAGAGGACCCCCCATCACATAAGAGGACCCCCCCCCATCACATCAGAGGTCCCCCTCATCACATCAGAGGTCCTCGCTCCCACCTATCACTTTAGAGTTTCCCCGCATCACATCAGAGGTTGACCCCCCCATCACATCAGAGGTTCCCCCCCATCCCATTACATCAGAAGGCCCCCCATCACATCACAAGTCCTCCCTCCCCATCACATTAGAAGTCCCCCCCATCACATCAGGGGTTGACCCCCCCCCCATTACATCAGGGGCTCCCCCTTGATGTGCTGGCCATAGAGGGACGTCCTGTGGTCTTGATGGGCTGGTCATAGAGGGACGTCCTGTGGTCTTGATGCTCTGTCTATAGAGGGACGTCCTGTGGTCCTGATGCTCTGTCCATAGAGGGATGTCCTGTGGTCTTGGTGGGCTGCCCATAGAAGGACGTCCTGTGGTCTTGATGTACTGTCAATAGAGGGACGTCCTGTGGTCCTGATGCTCTGTCCATAGAGGGACATCCTGTGGTCTTGGTGGACTGCCCATAAAGGGATGTCCTGTGGTCCTGATGTGCTGTCCATAGAGGAACAACCTGTGATTTTGATGCTCTGTCCATAGAGGGATGTCCTGTGGTCTTGATGCTCTGTCTATAGAGGGACGTCCTGTGGTCCTGATGCTCTGTCTATAGAGGGATGTCCTGTGGTCTTGATGCTCTGTCTATAGAGGGTCGTCCTGTGGTCTTGATGCTCTGTCTATAGAGGGACGTCCTGTTGTCTTGATGCTCTGTCTATAGAGGGACGTCCTGTGATCCTGATGCTCTGTCCATAGAGGGACGTCCTGTGGTCTTGATGCTCTGTCCATAGAGGGATGTCCTGTGGTCTTGATGCTCTGTCTATAGAGGGTCGTCCTGTGGTCCTGATGCTCTGTCTATAGAGGGTCGTCCTGTGGTCTTGATGCTCTGTCCATAGAGGGTCGTCCTGTGGTCTTGATGCTCTGTCCATAGAGGGACGTCCTGTGGTCTTGATGCTCTGTCCATAGAGGGATGTCCTGTGGTCTTGATGCTCTGTCTATAGAGGGAGGTCCTGTGGTCTTGATGCTCTGTCCATAGAGGGACGTCCTGTGGTCTTGATGCTCTGTCTATAGAGGGACGTCCTGTGGTCTGGATGCTCTTGTCTATAGAGGGTCGTCCTGTGGTCCTGATGCTCTGTCTATAGAGGGTCGTCCTGTGGTCCTGATGCTCTGTCCATAGAGGGACGTCCTGTGGTCTTGATGCTCTGTCCATAGAGGGACGTCCTGTGGTCCTGATGCTCTGTCCATAGAGGGACGTCCTGTGGTCTTGATGCTCTGTCTATAGAGGGATGTCCTGTGGTCCTGATGCTCTGTCTATAGAGGGTCGTCCTGTGGTCCTGATGCTCTGTCTATAGAGGGACGTCCTGTGGTCTTGATGCTCTGTCTATAGAGGGATGTCCTGTGGTCCTGATGCTCTGTCTATAGAGGGTCGTCCTGTGGTCCTGATGCTCTGTCTATAGAGGGACGTCCTGTGGTCTTGATGCTCTGTCTATAGAGGGATGTCCTGTGGTCTTGATGCTCTGTCCATAGAGGGACGTCCTGTGGTCCTGATGCTCTGTCCATAGAGGGACGTCCTGTGGTCTTGATGGGCTGTCCATAGAGGGATGTCCTGTGGTCTTAGATGTGCTGGCCATAGAAGGACGTCCTGTGGTCTTGATGTACTGTCAATAGAGGGATGTCCAGTGATTTTGATGCTCTGTCCATAGAGGGATGTCCTGTGGTCTTGATGCTCTGTCTATAGATGGACGTCCTGTGGTCCTGATGCTCTGTCCATAGAGGGATGTCCTGTGGTCTGGATGCTCTGTCTATAGAGGGTCGTCCTGTGATCTTGATGCTCTGTCCATAGAGAGACGTCCTGTGGTCTGGATGCTCTGTCTATAGAGGGTCGTCCTGTTGTCTTGATGCTCTGTCTATAGAGGGACGTCCTGTGGTCCTGATGCTCTGTCTATAGAGGGATGTCCTGTTGTCTTGATGCTCTGTCCATAGAGGGTCGTCCTGTGATCTTGATGCTCTGTCCATAGAGGGACGTCCTGTGGTCTTGATGCTCTGTCTATAGAGGGTTGTCCTGTGGTCTTGATGCTCTGTCCATAGAGGGTCATCCTGTGGTCTTGATGCTCTGTCCATAGAGGGTCATCCTGTGGTCTTGATGCTCTGTCCATAGAGGGACGTCCTGTGGTCTTGATGCTCTGTCCATAGAGGGTCATCCTGTGGTCTTGATGCTCTGTCCATAGAGGGACGTCCTGTGGTCTTGATGCTCTGTCTATAGAGGGTCGTCCTGTGGTCTTGATGCTCTGTCTATAGAGGGATGTCCTGTGGTCCTGATGCTCTGTCCATAGAGGGTCGTCCTGTGGTCTTGATGCTCTGTCCATAGAGGGACGTCCTGTGGTCTTGATGCTCTGTCCATAGAGGGTCGTCCTGTGGTCTTGATGCTCTGTCCATAGAGGGATGTCCTGTGGTCTTGATGCTCTGTCTATAGAGGGTTGTCCTGTGGTCTTGATGCTTTGTCCATAGAGGGAAGTCTTGTGGTCTTGATGCTCTGTCCATAGAGGGACGTCCTGTGGTCTTGATGCTCTGTCCATAGAGGGACGTCCTGTGGTCTTGATGCTCTGTCCATAGAGGGACGTCCTGTGGTCTTGATGTTCTGTCCATAGAGGGAAGTCTTGTGGTCTTGATGTTCTGCATGTTTACAGTTTTGTGTGTTGCAGGTGTTGGAGGATGAGGCCCGGGAGCAGGGAAGAGGAATTCACGTCATCGTACTGAACCAGGCCTCGGTATGTCGCAGTCATGTGTTTTTTTTCTGCCATCTTTATCATATTCTGATTTTCCCAAGTGATGTGACTATTTTTCCTGCAGGGTCACGTGATGGCAAAGAGAGTTTTTGACACATATTCCCCACATGAAGATGAAGCAATGGTTCTGTTCTTAAACATGGTGGCCCGTGGCCGTATCCTCATCTTTACTGTCAAGGTCAGTTCTGGGTGGGGGGCTTCCTTATTTGGAGACTAGAAACTGTAATTTGGGGGGCTTCCTGATTTGTCGGCTCTTAACCATCGCTTGGGGAGCTCCCTTGCTGGGGGACTGGAAACCATTGTTTGTGGGGGCATCCTTATTGGGAGACTGAAAACTATTGCTTGGGAGACTGGATACCGTTACTTGGGGGGGAGGCTTCCTTATTGGGAGCCTGGAAACCATTGTTTGTGGGGGCATCCTTATTGGGAGACTGGAAACCATTGCTTTGGAGACTGGATACCGTTACTTGGGGGGGAGGCTTTTTTATTGGGAGCCTGGAAACCATTGTTTGTGGGGGCATCCTTATTGGGAGACTGGAAACCATTGCTTTGGAGACTGGATACCGTTACTTGGGGGGGAGGCTTCCTTATTGGGAGCCTGGAAACCATTGCTTGTGGGGGCATCCTTATTGGGAGACTGGAAACCATTGCTTGGGAGACTGGAAACCATTACTGGAGGGGGGGAGGCTTCCTTAGTGGGAGCCTGGAAACCATTGCTTGTGGGGCCATCCTTATTGGGAGACTGGAAACCATTGCTTGGGAGACTGGAAACCATTACTTGGGGGGGAGGCTTCCTTATTGGGAGCCTGGAAACCATTGCTTGTGGGGGCATCCTTATTGGGAGACTGGAAACCATTGCTTGGGAGACTGGAAACCATTACTGGAGGGAGGGGGGGAGATTCTTCCTTATTGGGGAGCCTGGAAACCATTGCTTGTGGGGCCATCCTTATTGGGAGACTGGAAACCATTGCTTGGGAGACTGGAAACCATTACTGGAGGGGGGGAGGCTTCCTTAGTGGGAGCCTGGAAACCATTGCTTGTGGGGCCATCCTTATTGGGAGACTGGAAACCATTGCTTGGGAGACTGGAAACCATTACTTGGGGGGGAGGCTTCCTTATTGGGAGCCTGGAAACCATTGCTTGTGGGGGCATCCTTATTGGGAGACTGGAAACCATTGCTTGGGAGACTGGAAACCATTACTGGAGGGAGGGGGGGAGATTCTTCCTTATTGGGGAGACTGGAAACCATTGCTTGGGGAGATTTTTACTGGGAGACTGCAAACCAGTGCTTGAAGGGTGCTACCTTATTAAGAGACTGAATCCCATTGCTTAAGGAGTGCTTCTTATTGGTAGACTAAAAACCATCCCTTGAAGGGTGCTTTCCTATTGAGGGAATAAAAGTCATCCCTTTGGGTGTTCTTCCTTATTGGTGGACTGCAAACCATTGCTTTTGGGAAGGGGGGGGGGGGCTTCCTTATTGGGAGGACTGGAAACCATTACTTGAGTAGGCTTCTTTACTGGAAAGAAAACCATTGCTTGGGGGCTTCCTTTTTGGGAGGATAGGAAGCCATTACTTGGGTGATTCCTCGTTTGGAATACTGGAAAACACTACTTGGGTACGCTTCCTTATTGGGGAGACTGGAAACCTTTTCTTGGGGGGGCTTCCTTATTAGGAGGATTTGAAACTATTGCTTGGGTGTTTCCTTTTTGGGAGGACTGAAAACGATTACTTGAGTAGGCTTCTTTATTGGAGAGACTAGAAATATTTGTTTGAGGACTTCCTTGTTGGGAAGACTGGAAACCATTACTTAGGGGGTTCCTTTTTGGGAGGACTGGAAACCATTACTTAGGGGGTTCCTTTTTGGGGAGACTAGAAATATTTGTTTGGGGGGGCTTCCTTATTGGGGAGACTGAAAACCATTGCTTGAGGGGCTTCCTTATTAGGGGGACTGGAAACTATTGCTTTTGGGGGGGGGGTTCCTTATTGGTAGACTGAAAGCCATCGCTTGAAGGGTGCTTCCTTAATAAAAGACTGTAAATCAATGCTTGAGGGGGGTTATTTTTTAGAAGACTGGATGGAAGCCTCTGATTGGTAGATGGAACAACCATCGGGTTCATAGAGAAGACCTGATGTGGGATTTTGCAGGTTCCATATGTCCCGTATTTCTTCCCTGTTGCAGGACGAAGGATCCTTCCATCTTAAAGACACAGCGAAGAACCTGCTGAAGAGTTTGGGCAGTCAGGTGGCTCCGACGTTGGGATGGAGGGACATGTGGACATTTGTGGTGAAGAAAGGAGGTGAATAGTTTGTGTGTCCGGCACTCCTTGTCATAGCGCCTGCAGTGTCCTGTGTGGTGTACAATTTATCTTCATTCCATCAGGGCAAATCTATGGAGAAAAACACTCAAAGTCACCGGCATTGTCCACCTGGGGAGATCCGGTTCTGCTGAAGACCGACATTCAACTTGTTCCCCCAGAAGGTGAGCTGTGTACGGTCTGCCCCTCCCCCAGAGAGTGAACTGTGTGTGGTCTGCCCCTCCCACAGAAGGTGAGCTGTGTACGGTCTGCCCCTCCCCCAGAAGGTGAGCTGTGTACGGTCTGCCCCTCCCCCTGAAGGTGAGCTGTGTACGGTCTGCCCCTCCCCCAGAAGGTGAGCTGTGTATGGTCTGCCCCTCCCACAGAAGGTGAGCTGTGTACGGTCTGCCCCTCCCCCAGAAGGTGAGCTGTGTACGGTCTGCCCCTCCCCCTGAAGGTGAGCTGTGTACGGTCTGCCCCTCCCCCAGAAGGTGAGCTGTGTATGGTCTGCCCCTCCCCCAGAAGGTGAGCTGTGTACGGTCTGCCCCTCCCCCAGAAGGTGAGCTGTGTACGGTCTGCCCCTCCCCCAGAGAGTGAACTGTGTGTGGTCTGCCCCTCCCCCAGAAGGTGAGCTGTGTACGGTCTGCCCCTCCCCCAGAAGGTGAGCTGTGTGTGGTCTGCCCCTCCCCCAGAAGGTGAGCTGTGTGTGGTCTGCCCCTCCCCCAGAAGGTGAGCTGTGTGTGGTCTGCCCCTCCCCCAGAAGGTGAGCTGTGTACGATCTGCCCCTCCCCCAGAAGGTGAGCTGTGTACGATCTGCCCCTCCCCCAGAAGGTGAGCTGTGTGTGGTCTGCCCCTCCCCCAGAAGGTGAGCTGTGTACGATCTGCCCCTCCCCCAGAAGGTGAGCTGTGTATGGTCTGCCCCTCCCCCAGAAGGTGAGCTGTGTACGGTCTGCCCCTCTCCAAGAAGGTGAGCTGTGTACGGTCTGCCCCTCCCCCAGAGGGTGAACTGTGTGTGGTCTGCCCCTCCCCCAGAGGGTGAACTGTGTGTGGTTTGCCCCTCCCCCCAGAAGGTGAGCTGTGTGCGGTCTACCGCTCCCTCAGGGAATGAGCTGTGTGCGGTCTGCCCCTCCCCCAGGGAGTGATCTATGTACAGTCTGCCCCTCCCCCTGGGAGTGAGCTGTGTGCGGTCTGCCCCTCCCCCTGAGAGTGAACTATGTATGTTCTGCCCCTCCCCCAGAGTGAGCTGTGTGCGGTCTGCCCCTCCCCCAGACAGTGAGCTGTGTGCGGTCTGCCCCTCCCCCAGACAGTGAGCTGTGTGCGGTCTGCCCCTCCCCCAGAAGGTGAGCTGTGTGCGGTCTGCCCCTCCCCCAGACAGTGAGCTGTGTGCGGTCTGCCCCTCCCCCAGACAGTGAGCTGTGTGCGGTCTGCCACTCCCATCATGATAGCAGCTCTGGGGAGAACCAATCATCAGCCTGGCAGGGACATTCTATAGAAGGCTGTGCTCCGCCTCCAATGAGTTCTGATTGTATGAAATGTCTCCGCCCCCTGCAGATGCGGAATGTCATTGGCCGGACACAGAGCTGAACAGGCGGAGGAAACGATTCTGCAGCAAAGTGGAGGGGTACGGCAGTGTGTGCAGCTGTAAGGACCCCACCCCCATCGAGTTCAACCCCATCCCTGTGAGTATGCAAGGCGGCCATTTTCCTGGAGACCAAAATCTCTGCAATTATGGGAGAGGTCCTCTGGATACATGGAGGGTGTCTGTCAGGGTATACATGGAGGGTGTCTGTCAGGGGATACATGGAGGGTGTCTCCCCCCCCCCCCCCCAGTCCACCATGCCAAAATGTAAAAAAAAACAACAACTTCAACATCAACATCAACGCTCACTCGTCTCCCTCCCCCCCCCCCTCCTTTCCTGACCTGCCAGGCTGCATGCCCGGATAAGGGACTGGTATAAATTTTGCGGGGGACCCTACACCGTTATTTTTTTTCTTTTTAATTTTGGCATCATCAGCTGTTGGTGGGCTGATTGTAAAAAAAAAGAAAACAGTGTGGGCCCCCCCCCAAAATCTATTTTGTTTCTGTACTTTTTAAGTGTCAGCTTCTTTTTTTGTTTTTTTTTTCAATCAGCTGTTAGCGGGGAAGTCCGCTGACAGCTGATAAATCATCTGTTGTTAAGGATGCGGCGGTCGGCTTTCCGGCCCGCTGCTTAGCAACCAGCATTGTCAAAAAACATCTTGGGGGTCCCCCAACCCCAGGCTGTTTTTTGACAAATCCTGGCCCCCTCCATAGAGGTTAGCTAAAACCGGTAAGCCCGAGAAACACCGGCGAGCGGCGGGGGATGTCCCCTCCCACTGCTTCTGAAAGCGTTCCATTGGCTCATGAGGCCTTGGGGGGGTTCCTGAGCCTCACGCAGTCCCCAGCTGTGGTTCCCGTTGGGATTGTGTGCGTTTACGTTTCCATTTTGCCCACCCCCCAGTTGGATTATTTATGGACGTTGTGACACATAGGACCTCCAGTGTCCCTCAATGAACCAGAAAGAAGATCCGACTTTTATACTCACCGCTAAAATCCTTTTCTGGGAGTCCATTGAAGGACACACCCCTTCCTGTGTTTATGGGTTTTGGTCCCGGGGAAGGAGGTCATCCTGGGCTGGCCTTCAGGGTTTTGTTTGTCCAGTTCTCCTATGGGCAGCAATATAACCCAAAGGTGACAGACTCCCTGTGTCCCTCTGTGGACTCCAAGAAAAGGATTTTACAGTGAGTTCACAAATCACATTTTTTGTTAGTTTTGGACAGTGTGGGGGGAAGGGTTAGAACCTGCAGGAGGAGGGGCAAGCAGGTAAAACCAGAAGGTGACCTAAAAGTAAAGGTAGTCAGTAGAAGACCTCCGAATGTTACTTACTCTGTGCTTTCCCTTTACAACAGCTAAAAGACAACAAGGTGTGGAACGTTCCGGTGGCAGTGATTGCGGGTAACAGACCGAATTACCTGTACAGGTGAGCTGTATGTGGAGGGTGTTATTACCTGTACAGGTGAGTTGTATGTGGAGGGGTGGTATTACCTGTACAGGGTAGCTGTATGTGGAGGGTGTTATTACCTGTACAGGTGAGTTGTATGTGGAGGGGTGGTATTACCTGTACAGGGTAGCTGTATGTGGAGGGTGTTATTACCTGTACAGGTGAGTTGTATGTGGAGGGGTGGTATTACCTGTACAGGGTAGCTGTATGTGGAGGGGTGGTATTGCCTGTACAGGTGAGTTGTTTGTGGAGGGGTGTTATTACCTGTACAGGTGAGTTGTATGTGGAGGGGTGTTATTACCTGTACAGGGTAGCTGTATGTGGAGGGGTGTTATTACCTGTACAGGGTAGCTGTATGTGGAGGGTTGTTATTACCTGTACATGTGAGTTGTATGTGGAGGAGTGTTATTACCTGTACAGGTGAGTTGTATGTGGAGGGGTGTTATTACCTATACAGGTGAGCTGTATGTGGAGGGGTGGTATTGCCTGTAAAGGTGATCTGTATGTGGAGGGGTGTTATTACCTGTACAGGAGAGCTGTATGAGGAGGGGTGTTATTACCTGTACATGTGAGTTGTATGTGGAGGGTTGTTATTACCTGTACAGGTGAGCTGTATGTGGAGGGGTGGTATTGCCTGTAAAGGTGATCTGTATGTGGAGGGGTGTTATTACCTGTACAGGAGAGCTGTATGAGGAGGGGTGTTATTACCTGTACAGGTGAGTTGTATGTGGAGGAGTGTTATTACCTGTACAGGTGAGTTGTATGTGGAGGGGTGTTATTACCTGTACAGGGTAGCTGTATGTGGAGGGTTTTTATTACCTGTACAGGTGAGTTGTATATGGAGGTGTGTTATTACCTGTACATGTGAGTTGTATGTGGAGGGGTGTTATTACCTGTACAGGTGAGTTGTATGTGGAGGTGTGTTATTACCTGTACATGTGAGTTGTATGTGGAGGGTGTTATTACCTGTACAGGTGAGTTGTATGTGGAGGTGTGTTATTACCTGTACAGGTGAGCTGTATGTGGAGGGTTGTTATTACCTGTACAGGTGAGTTGTATGTGGAGGAGTGTTATTACCTGTACAGGTGAGTTGTATGTGGAGGTGTGTTATTACCTGTACAGATGAGTTGTATGTGGAGGAGTGTTATTTCCTGTACAGGTGAGTTGTATGTGGAGGGGTGTTATTACCTGTACAGGGTAGCTGTATGTGGAGGGTTGTTATTACCTGTACAGGTGAGCTGTATGTGGAGGGGTGGTATTGCCTGTAAAGGTGATCTGTATGTGGAGGGGTGTTATTACCTGTACAGGAGAGCTGTATGAGGAGGGGTGTTATTACCTGTACAGGTGAGTTGTATGTGGAGGGGTGTTATTACCTGTACAGGTGAGTTGTATGTGGAGGGTGTTATTACCTGTACAGGTGAGTTGTATGTGGATGAGTGTTATTACCTGTACAGGTGAGTTGTATGTGGAGGGTGTTATTACCTGTACAGGTGAGTTGTATGTGGAGGGGTGTTATTACCTGTACAGGTGAGTTGTATGTGGAGGGTGTTATTACCTGTACAGGTAAGCTGTATGTGGAGGGGTGTTATTACCTGTACAGGTGAGTTGTATGTGGAGGAGTGTTATTACCTGTACAGGTGAGTTGTATGTGGAGGGGTGTTATTACCTGTACAGGGTAGCTGTATGTGGAGGGTTGTTATTACCTGTACAGGTGAGTTGTATATGGAGGTGTGTTATTACCTGTACATGTGAGTTGTATGTGGAGGGGTGTTATTACCTGTACAGGTGAGTTGTATGTGGAGGTGTGTTATTACCTGTACATGTGAGTTGTATGCGGAGGGTGTTATTACCTGTACAGGTGAGTTGTATGTGGAGGTGTGTTATTACCTGTACAGGTGAGTTGTATGTGGAGGTGTGTTATTACCTGTACATGTGAGTTGTATGTGGAGGGTGTTATTACTTGTACAGGTGAGTTGTATGTGGAGGGGAGTTATTACCTGTACAGATGAGCTGTATGTGGAGGGGTGTTATTATCTGTACAGGTGAGTTGTATGTGGAGGGGAGTTATTACCTGTACAGATGAGCTGTATGTGGAGGGGTGTTATTATCTGTACAGGTGAGCTGTATGTGGAGGGTTGTTATTACCTGTACAGGTGAGTTGTATGTGGAGGTGTGTTATTACCTGTACAGGGTAGCTGTATGTGGAGGGGTGTTATTACCTGTACAGGTGAGTTGTATGTGGAGGGTGTTATTACCTGTACAGGTGAGTTGTATGTGGAGGGGTGGTATTACCTGTACAGGGTAGCTGTATGTGGAGGGGTGTTATTACCTGTACAGGTGAGTTGTATGTGGAGGGTGTTATTACCTGTACAGGTGAGTTGTATGTGGAGGGGTGGTATTACCTGTACAGGTGAGTTGTATGTGGAGGGGTGTTATTACCTGTACAGGTGAGTTGTATGTGGAGGGTGTTATTACCTGTACAGGTGAGCTGTATGTGGTGGGGGTGATAGTATTGAATGATGTCATGCTGTGAATATTCTATGACCTGTCCATCTGTCTGTCTGTCAGGATGCTGCGCTCTGTGCTGTCGGCTCAGGGTGTGAACCCCCAGATGATCACCGTATTTATCGATGGATATTATGAGGTAATGTCTCCATATCTTATTGCACTGCTTCCAGCAGTTGTGGCCTGTGTGCTCAGGATTCCTCCACCCCGATGGTCTCAGTTATGCTTCATTGTGCGAATCCGTGATGGGGGAAGGGGGCAGATCTGTCACACTTTTGCTCTTGGGGGGGCAGATCTGCAGTATTTTGCTTCCAGCATACAAACGGGGGTGGGGGGGTCAGATTTGTAATATTTTACCTCCCTACAATCTGCCCCGTTTAATCCCTCCCCCCCCCCCCACCTTCCCTGAACTTTTGTGTTTGTAATGGAGATCCATCATTGGGGAGATTTTCCTTCACCTCAAATAAACAGAAATTCTCATTAATGAGGGTTCTTATAGCGTTGTCACCAGAAGAGGTGTCCCCATTGGTAGAATTCCCCTCTCTTCCTGGTCTGGTAACATTTTGGATTTCTCATCACTTCCTGTTTTAGTGGCACAATGACGCATATGATAAATTTCCCCAGCAGAGACTCAGACAGCAGTATATTTCTGGGGTCCTAACTGGAGATCGACCGATTACCGGCAGCACCGATATATCGAAGGCCGATCTGCACTTTTCCCAATATATCGGAATCGGCCTTTGGATTTACCGATATTGCCGGAAAGTGCTGTACCGGAGTGATAGCTGCAGCTAGAGGCCTCACCCCGATACCGGCGTCTATAGCCGATGGTCGGCTGTCTAGTAATGACAACTGATGCGCCTTCCACGGCTCGCCGGGTCTCCCATCCCACCAGGAGACCCGGGAACCCAGCCTGCTCGGCCGCCGGAGACCCGATCAAAGCCGCATTCGGCTCTGATTGGGTCTCCATGTAAAAAACCCGGAAGTGATGTCATGACCTCACTGCCTGGTACTCGGCGCCAAATTCAAAAAACTGACAGCATTCAAAACAGCCAAACTTGGCATTTTGATTGCTTTTCAGTGCGGAGGAGGGGTTTGAGGACAAAGAGTTCCGGCTTTGGGACCATTAAAGCCAACAAAGAGTTTCGGTTCCTCCTGTAATAAATTCCATGTCTGTGTCAGGAGCCGATGGATGTGGTGGAATTATACGGCCTGAAAGGAATCCAACACACTCCAATCAGCATCAAGAATGCAAGAGTGGCCCAGGTAAGCCTGATACCCGTCCCATCATCCTCCTCTCCACACCTTCCCATCATCCTCCTCTCCACACCTTCCCATCATCCTCCTCTCCACACCTTCCCATCATCCTCCTCTCCACACCTTCCCATCATCCTCCTCTCCACACCTTCCCATCATCCTCCTCTCCACACCTGTCCCATCATCATCCTCTCCACACCTTCCCATCATCCTCCTCTCCACACCCTTCCCATCATCCTCCTCTCCACACCTTCCCATCATCCTCCTCTCCACACCCTTCCCATCATCCTCCTCTCCACACCTTCCCATCATCCTCCTCTCCACACCTTCCCATCATCCTCCTCTCCACACCTTCCCATCATCCTCCTCTCCACACCTTCCCATCATCCTCCTCTCCACACCTTCCCATCATCCTCCTCTCCACACCTTCCCATCATCCTCCTCTCCACACCCTTCCCATCATCCTCCTCTCCACACCTTCCCATCATCCTCCTCTCCACACCTTCCCATCATCCTCCTCTCCACACCTTCCCATCATCCTCCTCTCCACACCTTCCCATCATCCTCCTCTCCACACCTTCCCATCATCCTCCTCTCCACACCTGTCCCATCATCATCCTCTCCACACCTTCCCATCATCCTCCTCTCCACACCCTTCCCATCATCCTCCTCTCCACACCTTCCCATCATCCTCCTCTCCACACCCTTCCCATCATCCTCCTCTCCACACCTTCCCATCATCCTCCTCTCCACACCTTCCCATCATCCTCCTCTCCACACCTTCCCATCATCCTCCTCTCCACACCTTCCCATCATCCTCCTCTCCACACCTTTCCCATCATCCTCCTCTCCACACCTTCCCATCATCCTCCTCTCCACACCTTCCCATCATCCTCCTCTCCACACCTTCCCATCATCCTCCTCTCCACACCTGTCCCATCATCCTCCTCTCCACACCTTCCCATCATCCTCCTCTCCACACCTTCCCATCATCCTCCTCTCCACACCTTCCCATCATCCTCCTCTCCACACCTTCCCATCATCCTCCTCTCCACACCTTCCCATCATCCTCCTCTCCACACCTTCCCATCATCCTCCTCTCCACACCTTCCCATCATCCTCTTCTCTACACCTTCCCATCATCCTCCTCTCCACACCTTCCCATCATCCTCCTCTCCACACCTTCCCATCATCCTCCTCTCTACACCTTTCCTATCATCCTCCTCTCCACACCTTCCCATCATCCTCCTCTCCACACCTTCCCATCATCCTCCTCTCCACACCTTCCCATCATCCTCCTCTCCACACCTTCCCATCATCCTCCTTTCCACACCTTCCCATCATCCTCCTCTCCACACCTTTCCCATCATCCTCCTCGCCACACCTTCCCATCATCCTCCTCTCCACACCTGTCCCATCATCCTCCTCTCCGCACCTTTCCCATCATCCTCCTCTCCACACCTTCCCATCATCCTCCTCTCCACACCTTCCCATCATCCTCCTCTCCACACCTTCCCATCATCCTCCTCTCTACACCTTTCCCATCATCCTCCTCTCCACACCTTCCCATCATCCTCCTCTCCACACCTGTCCCATCATCCTCCTCTCCACACCTTCCCATCATCCTCCTCTCCACACCTTCCCATCATCCTCCTCTCCACACCTTCCTATCATCCTCCTCTCCACACCTTCCCATCATCCTCCTCTCCACACCTTCCTATCATCCTCCTCTCCACACAGCTGACGTTGTTCATTCTCTTCTCAGCACTACAAATCCAGTCTGACCGCCTCCTTCAACCTCCATCCGGTGAGATTTCATTTATTCCACTCACACATTGAGGGGCTGAATGGTGACTGGAAGTAGGGAAGGGGGGGAGAGGAGAGGAAGGGGGCGGAGGAATGGGGGGGCAGGGGGGAGAGGAAGGTGAGAGAGGGGGGGGCAGATGAAGGGGAGGAGGGGGAGGGGGGAGAGGAAGGGAGGGAAAGGGGGGAGATGAGGAGGGGAGACAGGGGGAGAGGAGGGGAGGAAAAGAGGGAGGGCAGGAGGAAAGGAAGGGGGTATAACTGGTGGGAGGAGAAGGAGATAATGGGTAAATTGGCAGATAGGAGGAAGGCAGTATGGGGGGGGGATTAGGACAGAATGACGGGGGTGGGATTGCGGATTTGGGGAGGGGGGGTGGCGGGTGGTCAAATTTTAAAGGGATAAATCTTTGCAGAGGCACCTCTTGCTACAATAATTCGGGATCTGCACATTGCAGACTGACAGCCCCCATAATACTCATTGTGACGGGAGACACTTTGGTTGGGGGGCTGTGGAACCCAGCTTACCTTAGGGAGGTTGGGAAATCCCTGTCTCAGCCCCCTAGGCCCCTCCTATGTGTAATGGCCGGAATACACGATAAGAAAATCGGCCGAAAATTTCCGTTCAGCGAAGGATCGGCCGATATTCTATTCGTTAATGCCCAGCCATCAGGACCGATATCGATATTGTGAACGAAAAATCCCATTTGAAAAAAACGAAAAATTCTGTCGTCTCGTTTGCGAACGAACGATATTCTATACGTTGGGGTTAAGGTCGTTCATTTAAAATCTGTAGAACATCATCACGCATGCACTGTTTCGATGGTCGGCGGTCAAACGGTCGGGCGATATTCGGCCCGTGTATTCCAGCCATAAGTCACCCTGTGTCTATTAGGGGATCAGGGTGACCAAGGAAATGATGGACACTGAGAATATGGTTTGGATTACTTCAAATGGGAGAGTAATATTTATCAACAATATCTCTCAAGAACTATGAAGATTTAATCCCACTTTACACTGTGAGACCTATAGCCTGTTACCATGAAGTCTGTGACTCCTAAATAATGTGTATTCCATGTACTTCAATGTAGGAGACGGATAGACTGATACTGGGGTCTCCTGCCATTGTCTGTATAATAAGGTGTTCTGTGTTTATACTTAGGATAATGTGTGATTTTGTATTTTGTTTTAGCCTTGTTGCCGGCAGTCTGGTCATCCAGTCTGGTTTAGGTGCGCTGAGTTAATTAGCATTTTAATGATAACCTTGTTAAGATGGGATTAGCCATGAGTCAGCTGAACCTCGTTATCTAACCACTGTGTGATGTTTTGGGTAAATATTCGGCTCATTGTTCATGTAGTGACTGACATACTTCTCAAGTCTATAAAAGTCTGTTTCTTGTTCAATAAAGAGTTAGTTGTTTTCAGACACATACAAGCTAAGTTGTCGGCTAGCTTTGTATGGGGGCGGCTGGGAAATCTGATCTATATGTTCAAGACTTTAGGAAGGCGCATACTGACAGAAGCCCACAAACACAGTGGGGGTTGCGGTTCCGTTACACTGGTTGGCAGTGGTGGGATGCTTCCTGCAGTCTGGGCAGTCTGGGACATCCAAACATCCACCAGGATCCATGGGTCGGATAACAGAGGAGGAGAGGTACAGATATCAGCCGCCATGGAAGAGGAATTCGGGAAGGAGGTTGTGAGAGATGCGGATACAGCACAGGGGACCAATGTCAGAGCAGGCCCTGCTAGGATGGTATGATGTGAATCCGCTTGGAACTCTGGAAAGAATCGCTAGCCCATGAGCAGCGACACCAGGGAAAAATCCTCCCCTCCTTCCAGGAAAGGTACTGGTCGCAGTATGGATTGTGGGCGCTGGTTTTGGGAGATAAACCGCACAAGGAATGGAAAGCTGAGTTAAGCCGGCTTGTCCAGGAGGAGATACGATTGGACGAGAGCTACAGAACTCTCCGCTTTTATGTAACCCAAGTGTGCCCATGGACAGCAGATGACAACCCAACGAAAGGCTTTGGCTACGGCAGCCTGGGACTGTCATTAGAGAAGTGGTCAGAGGAACCTAACTTTGGGAGCAATTTGGAGTGGCGGTTTGAGGAAATTATGGATTCCAGAAAAGAGATCTTGAAAATCTTGGAAGTGATCTGGGCACTGGAAGATTTGGAGTTTCTGGCCGTTCAGGAATGGGAGCTGGAGATCGCCTACAGACGGCTGCTAGACTCTGCTCAGCACCAGCCAGTGTTACCGGGAGAGGAGCTTGAAGGTCCCTCATCCCAGCACCAGACAACAGCACTGGGGGTGGAGACGGTCGGTCCCACTACCCAGCACCAGCCACGGATTACAGATTTACCTGACTTTTCTTCAGAGGATGATATGGATGATAAATCACCTGCCAAAGTGTTGGCACTGGGCCTGAGAGCCACCAGCCTGTGCCCTGGACTTTCAGCATTCCCAGAAACTGAGGATTTATAAAACTTTTCTGCTGAGGAAGAACGTCTCAGTGAGCTTACAGCAGAAGAGCGGACATCCAGGCCTAGCGCTGCTAAACTCTGCCTGAAACAATTGGTGACCCAGGAAGATGTGTGCAAGGCCACTGACTTTTCAGTTTACTTCCCTGCGGAACAGCTGGCATCAGAGCCTAACATCATTGAGTTCTGCCCAACACCCACAGCAGCTTCAGCCTCCCTGAGAGATGAGGCAGCCGGCCTTTCTACTACACCACTGGCAGGGACATGGGATTTCCTGCCAGCAGCATCTGTGGAGTTACAAAAAACTTCTCCACCTGAAGCGCTGACAACTGGACAGAGGGTCCAAGACCTCTGCTCCACACCTGCGGCAATTCCAGAGGCCCAGGGTGAGAAAAGGCCCAGGGTGAGAAGGGAGAGGAGGTTGTCCTCTCTCCCCAACAGTCAGGCCCCGTTCACACTGGGGCGATGCTACTTTGCCGGGCGACCCCATAGGTCGCGGTGCGCTGCTCGCACCGCGACCTCGGAGCGGCCGGCACGGACTTCATAACATTGAAGTCTATGCAGGTCGCTCCGGGTCGCCCCAAAGAAGCTCCGGACCCTTTTTCTAAGTCGGAGCGACTTGTGTCGCTCCTATTAGAACGGGTCCGCAGCTTCTCTATGGAAGGCGACCTATCAGACGACCAGGTCGCCTGACAGGTCGCCCCAGTGTGAACGGGGGCTTAGTCAGAGCGGAGGAAACTATCTTCCCACCCCAGCCAGGATCTGTGCATCTGGGAGAAGGTACCAGAGAAAGGTTGTCTCAACAGCCAGATGAGGGTAAGGAAGATGGAGCAGCCGACTCCCCTTTCCAGCAGCAGACGGCGCCCCAGAAGGATGACACCAACCCAGCAGAAGAGCTGTCAACAGGGCAGAGTGCTTCTGGCCTCTGCCCTCAACTAACAAAGGATGGGTTTCCTGAGAAAGTGGATGGGACTACAGTCTTCAATTGTATACTTCAGGGATGCTGGGCAGACGGCCCAGTTCCCCAACAGCCTGACGAAGTGAGCCCCGCCACCCTGGCTTCTCTCCAGCGGCTGAAAGGACTACTAGGAGAAGGGCCAGTCCATGCTTCTCCCCAGCGGCGGGTATGTTCTACTTGAGAGGCAGAGGTTGGCTGGGTGAGTATTGCTGTGTTACGGACAATTTGTTTGGGGTACTGTGTGGGTACAGACATTGGGGGACGAGAACTATGGACTAACTTTGAAGTCAACCCTTTTGGTGTCTCCTCCTGCGTTAGTCTCCTTTGGAAAGGGGAGAGATGTGATGGGAGTCACTTTGGTGCTTTGGTGGGGGGGGGGGGGGCTGTGGAACCCAGCTTACCTTAGAGAGGTTGGGAAATCCCTGTCTCCCTAGGCCCCTCTTATGTGTAAGTCAATCTGTGTCTATTAGGGGCACAGGGTGACCAAGGAAATGATGGACTTAATGGACACTGAGAATATGGTTTGGATTACCTAAATGGGACAGTAATATTTATCAACAATATATGTCAGTACTATGAAGATTTAATCCCACTTTACACTGTGAGACCTATAGACTGTTGTAGACCGTTGCCATAAAGTCTGTGACTCCTAAATAATCAAAGCAATGCTTAGATGTGTATTCCATGTACTTCAATGTAGGAGATGGACAGACTGTCACTGGTGGTCTCTCCCTATTGTCTGTATAATAAGGTGTTCTGTGTTTATACTTAGGATAATGTGTAATTTTGTATTTAGTTTTAGCTTTGTTGCCGGAAGTCTTGTCATTCCAGGCTGGTTTAAGTGCACTGAGTTAATTAGCATGTTAATGATAACCTTGTCTAGATGGGATTAGCCATGAGTCAGCTGTACCTCGTTATCTAACCATTGTGTGATGTTTTGGGTAAATATTCGGGTCATTGTTCATGTAGTGACTGACATACTTCTCAAGTGTATAAAAATTATGTTTCTTGTTCAATAAAGGAGTTAGTTGTTTTCAGACACATACAAGCTAAGTTGTTGGCTAGCTTTGTATGGGGGCGGCTGGAATATCTGGTATATAGAAACATGGTATATATGTTCAATATATGTTCAAGACTGTAGGAAGCCGCATACTGACAGAAGCCCACAAACACAGTGTGAGTCGGCGGTTCCGTTAGACTCCTATTACCCCCATAATCTGCCATTGTCTGTTCCTGGACCAGGTTGGCCTTTCTTGTGAATGATTTGATTTCTGCAGTTTGTGTGACACATTGTGTCCGGTCCTCTCCTGGGACCCCCCCATGTTGGTATATAAGATTACGGGTTTATGTTTCTTCCCTCTGCAAGATCTAGATATGAGATCCCATCAGCAGAGTGAAATTTGGGGTCCTCGTCTGCGGGGGGGGGGGGGGGGGAGTGTGATGTCCAGCAGCACAGTGACCCACCTTCGGTGGGAGATCTGTGAATATGGCCGCTCTCTGATTTCTTATTTTACTTTCAGGATGCCAAGTTTGTGATGGTTCTGGAGGAAGATCTGGACATCTCGGTGGATTTCTTCAGGTAGGTGACATCTTCTGTAGATTGTATAGAGTGGCCATACACAGATCTGCAACACATGGAGCCTGGAGGGCGGAGCATTGCCTGTGTGAGCCGGGAGGGCGGAGCATTGCCTGTGTGAGCCGGGAGGGTGGAGCATTGCCTGTGTGAGTCGGGAGGGTGGAGCATTGCCTTTGTGAACCAGGAACGATGGAAGCTTTCCACACATCCTTTCCTTCCTTTCATCATATACTGTGTGTGTGCTCCCGGGATCTGATCACCTCTCCATTCATCCCCCAGGATCTTATCACTTCTCCTCGGGATCTTATCACTTCTCCATCCATCCCCCGGGATCTGATCACCTCTCCATCCATCCCCCGGGATCTGATCACCTCTCCATCCATCCCCCGCGATCTGATCACCTCTCCATCCCCCGGGATCTGATCGCCCCTCCATCCATCCCCTGGGATCTGATCACAAAAAATAAAAACTACTGACATCAGTGGGGGAACTTCCAGGATCACAAAGGTCACACTTGTGACCGGGCCCTGGCATTCCACCACTGTGGGGAGGCCCCAAAATGGCAGGAAGGGGGCCCACTGCAGAACTTGGGAAAGTCTCCCGCTGCGGGACTGTAATAAAGGGCCCCACAACGAGAGTAAAGGGCCCCAGGATCAGTGGGAAGAGCCCAGGCTTGAAGGGAAGGGCTCCGGCCAGGGGTCCGGGGGGCCCTTCATGGTTTCTTGTCCCGGGACTCTGAAGGTTCCAGTTACGCCTCTGCAGAAAAGCATGGATGGCTCACAGTGTAGGACCTCCCACCGTCAGCCTGATTTTAGTGTGCACAGATTGTGAAAAGATAATAAATAAATACTGAGCCCTGCGTTCCCCATCTCTTCTGTATATACTGAGCTCTGCGTTCCCCATCTCTTCTGTATATACTGAGCTCTGCGTTCCCCATCTCTTCTGTATATACTGAGCTCTGCGTTCCCCATCTCTTCTGTATATACTGAGCTCTGCGTTCCCCATCTCTTCTGTATATACTGAGCTCTGCGTTCCCCATCTCTTCTGTATATACTGAGCTCTGCGTTCCCCATCTCTTCTGTATATACTGAGCTCTGCGTTCCCCAACTCTTCTGTATATACTGAGCCCTGCATTCCCCATCTCTTCTGTATATACTGAGCTCTGCGTTCCCCATCTTTTCTGTATATACTGAGCTCTGCGTTTCCCATCTCTTCTGTATATACTGAGCTCTGCGTTCCCCAACTCTTCTGTATATACTGAGCTCTGCGTTCCCCATCTCTTCTGTATATACTGAGCTCTGCTTTCCCCATCTCTTCTGTATATACTGAGCTCTGCGTTCCCCAACTCTTCTGTATATACTGAGCCCTGCATTCCCCATCTCTTCTGTATATACTGAGCTCTGCGTTCCCCATCTTTTCTGTATATACTGAGCTCTGCGTTCCCCATCTCTTCTGTATATACTGAGCTCTGCGTTCCCCAACTCTTCTGTATATATACTGAGCTCTGCGTTCCCCATCTCTTCTGTATATACTGAGCTCTGCGTTCCCCATCTCTTCTGTATATACTGAGCTCTGCGTTCCCCATCTCTTCTGTATATACTGAGCTCTGCGTTTCCCATCTCTTCTGTATATACTGAGCTCTGCGTTCCCCATCTCTTCTGTATATACTGAGCTCTGCGTTCCCCCTCTCTTCTGTATATACTGAGCTCTGCGTTCCCCAACTCTTCTGTATATACTGAGCTCTGCGTTCCCCATCTCTTCTGTATATACTGAGCTCTGCGTTCCCCATCTCTTCTGTATATACTGAGCTCTGCGTTCCCCATCTCTTCTGTATATACTGAGCTCTGCGTTCCCCATCTCTTCTGTATATACTGAGCTCTGCGTTCCCCAACTCTTCTGTATATACTGAGCTCTGCGTTCCCCATCTCTTCTGTATATACTGAGCTCTGCGTTTCCCATCTCTTCTGTATATACTGAGCTCTGCGTTCCCCATCTCTTCTGTATATACTGAGCTCTGCGTTCCCCCTCTCTTCTGTATATACTGAGCTCTGCGTTCCCCCTCTCTTCTGTATATACTGAGCTCTGCGTTCCCCAACTCTTCTGTATATACTGAGCTCTGCGTTCCCCCTCTCTTCTGTATATACTGAGCTCTGCGTTCCCCATCTCTTCTGTATATACTGAGCTCTGCGTTCCCCATCTCTTCTGTATATACTGAGCTCTGCGTTCCCCCTCTCTTCTGTATATACTGAGCTCTGCGTTCCCCATCTCTTCTGTATATACTGAGCTCTGCGTTCCCCAACTCTTCTGTATATACTGAGCTCTGCGTTCCCCATCTCTTCTGTATATACTGAGCTCTGCGTTTCCCATCTCTTCTGTATATACTGAGCTCTGCGTTCCCCATCTCTTCTGTATATACTGAGCTCTGCGTTCCCCATCTCTTCTGTATATACTGAGCTCTGCGTTCCCCAACTCTTCTGTATATATACTGAGCTCTGCGTTCCCCATCTCTTCTGTATATACTGAGCTCTGCGTTCCCCATCTCTTCTGTATATACTGAGCTCTGCGTTCCCCATCTCTTCTGTATATACTGAGCTCTGCGTTCCCCATCTCTTCTGTATATACTGAGCTCTGCGTTCCCCCTCTCTTCTGTATATACTGAGCTCTGCGTTCCCCCTCTCTTCTGTATATACTGAGCTCTGCGTTCCCCATCTCTTCTGTATATACTGAGCTCTGCGTTCCCCATCTCTTCTGTATATACTGAGCTCTGCGTTCCCCATCTCTTCTGTATATACTGAGCTCTGCGTTTCCCATCTCTTCTGTATATACTGAGCTCTGCGTTCCCCCTCTCTTCTGTATATACTGAGCTCTGCGTTCCCCCTCTCTTCTGTATATACTGAGCTCTGCGTTCCCCATCTCTTCTGTATATACTGAGCTCTGCGTTCCCCAACTCTTCTGTATATACTGAGCTCTGCGTTCCCCATCTCTTCTGTATATACTGAGCTCTGCGTTCCCGATCCGTTCTGTATATATTGTGGGAGTAGAAGGTGTTCTGCGTTATTCATGTGTTTATGTCGTCTGTCTGCAGCTTTCTGAGTCAGACCATCCATCTCCTGGAGGAGGATGAGAGCTTGTACTGCATCTCTGCATGGAATGATCAGGTAGGTGTCCCCCATCCTATGTCCCCCGTTTCTTGTCCCCCATCCTGTGTTATCCTCCCATCCTGTGTCCCCATCTCTATATCCCCCATCCCGTGTCCCCCGTCCTTTGTCCCCATCCCTGTGTCCCCCGTCCTTTGTCCCCCTCCCTATGTTCCCCATCCTGTGTTCCCATCCTGTGTCCCCCTCTCTATGTTCCCCATCCTGTGTCCCTCGTCCTTTGTCCCCCTCCCTATATCCCCTGTCCTTTGTCCCCCTCCCTATGTCCCCCGTCCTTTGTCCCCCTCCCTATGTCCCCCATCCTGTGCCCTCCTCCCTATATCCCCCATCCTATGTCCCCCTCCCTATATCCCCCATCCTATGTCCCCCTCCCTATATCCCCCATCCTGAGAGGTCCTCGGAGCAAAACGCAGTCATGGGAGGTTTATTGGAAGTGAGGCACAGACACATCCAGACTCGGGTCACACAATCAGATGCTTATCAATGATAATGATTATTATGGTGATATTTCCAATAACCCTCCAATGATTGGTTGTGAGGACTCTTCTCTCTGTCAGTTCTGTGCCATTTATCCTCCTGTCCCCTGTGCAGGGCTATGAGCACACGTCGGAGGATCCCTCGCTCCTCTATAGGGTGGAGACCATGCCTGTGTCCCCCTTCCTGTGTCCCCATCCCTATGTCCCCCATCCTGTGTCCCCCTCCCTATATCCCCCATCCTGTGTCCCCCTCCCTATATCCCCCATCCTGTGTCCCCCTCCCTATATCCCCCATTATGGGGCCCCATCCTGTGTCCCCCTCCCTATATCCCCCATCCTGTGTCCCCCTCCCTATATCCCCCATTATGGGGCCCCATCCTGTGTCCCTCTCCCTAATTCTGTGCTATTTATCCGCCTATCCCCTGTGCAGGGCTATGAGCACACGGCGGAGGATCCCTCGCTCCTCTATAGGGTGGAGACCATGCCCGGACTGGGGTGGGTTCTTCGCCGGACTCTTTACAAAGATGAACTGGAACCAAAATGGCCGACTCCAGAGAAGGTAAGTGGCTGACAGTCACCATGACGCTGGCAGTAAGTGAGCGCATTGTGCTGCAGTGACACCGTTCTCTCTCTCTCTCTCCAGCTCTGGGATTGGGATATGTGGATGAGAATGCCGGAACAGAGGAAGGGGCGGGAGTGCCTGATCCCGGACGTCTCCCGCTCCTATCACTTCGGCATCGTGGGGCTCAACATGAACGGATATTTCCATGTAAGATATTTTATCCATTTATTAGATAAAGGAACTCTAATGATGAAATATTAGGCTGAAAGGACTGTGCTGTGTATCTTTACAACCAGCAGCCATAACATTATGACCACCCACCTAATATCCCCCTCCTCACCCGTCCAGGCCTCCACTGAAGGTACGCGGGGGTATCGGGCACCAAGCTGCCACTAGCAGATCTTTTAAGTCCTTTACGTTTAGAGGCGGAGCTTTCATGCATCAGACTTTCCAGCACATCCCACAAATCAATTGGATGCAAATCTGGAGAATTCGGAGGCCAAGTCAACACCTCCAAACTTGTTGTGTTCCTCCAATCATTCTCAAATTCCTCAGACCTGGCCACCTTCTTCCATTGCTTCGTGCTCCACTTCTGATCCTCACGTACCCATGTTAGTGAGTTTTGGCTATGGACACCCTGACCCCTCTACTGCTACACCGCCCCATACACAACACACTGCGATGTCCATCAACTTCAGGGACAACATGTTCACTCGCTGCCTCATATATCCCACCCACTTCCAGGTGTCATTGTAACCAGATAATCCATGTAATCACCTGTCAGTGGTCATAATGTTCTGGCTGATTGCTGTATACAGAGGGGGAGGGGTATATATATATATATATATATATATATATATATATATACACACACACATATTGGGGATAGAGTATAAGAGTATATTGTATATAGTCAGTGGTCATATATATATATTCGGGGGGGGGGGGTAGAGTATATTGTATATAGTTAATGGTCATGTTATGGTTGATCGCTGTATACAGAGGGGGAGGGGTATATATATATATATTCGGGGATAAAGTATATTGTTTATAGTCAGTGATCGTAATGTTCTGGCTGATGGCTATAAAAGAGGGGGAAGGGTATAAATATTTCTCTTTCGTTCTTTGACTGACACAGCTCCTGATCTTCTTAGCCATTGGGTTATACTGCCCCCTATAGGAGTAGGACACTAGGCAGAAAAAGAATCTGGCTACGCCTA
Organism: Pelophylax lessonae; assembly: GCF_965119305.1. Classification (NCBI taxonomy): domain Eukaryota; kingdom Metazoa; phylum Chordata; class Amphibia; order Anura; family Ranidae; genus Pelophylax; species Pelophylax lessonae. The sequence continues at coordinate 158,223 of NW_028120118.1, forward strand.
TGGGCGGTTCCAGAGGGTATACTTCCTCCCCCTGCTATAGGCACTCCGTTCCTCGTTCCTTGTTGGGATCTCTGGTCCCGGCGATTTTTTCTTTTAAGATAGAACTTTTTTCCTGTGAGATCTTCAATTAACTGCCGGACTGGGCGATGGGCTGGATAATTTAGATCTCCTTATGTCAACCACCAGGGGGGGGGGGCACAAGAAGTGTCCTGGCGGCTCTGGAGATGGCCGGAATTCTACGGCGGGCAGAACGGTTTGTTACAGCCTCTCCACCATACACATTCCTGGGGTGGAAAACTGGCAGGCGGATTACCTCAGTCGGCAGGCGTTGGATCAAGGAGAGTGGTCCCTTCATCTGGAGGTGTTTCATCAGTTGTGTCTCCGGTGGGGCACCCCCGAGGTGGATCTGTTGGCGTCTCGGCTCAACAGAAAGGTGCAGAGGTTTGTGGCTCGGTCAAGGGATCCTCTGGCAGACGCCACAGATGCGCTGGTGGCCCCCTTGGGGTCAGTATCGGCTGATTTATGCCTTTTCTCCTCTCAAGCTTCTGCCCAGACTTCTATGCAGGATCGAGGCAGAAGTCATTTTGGTCATCTTAGTGGCTCCGGACTGGCCTCGCCGGGCTTGGTACACTGATCTAGTGCAGCTGGTCGCCGACGTTCCTTAGAAGCTTCCTCTCGGAGGATCTGCTGTCCCAAGGACAGATCTTCCATCCTGCTTTACAGTCGCTGGTTTAACAGCTTGGCTATTGAACGCCAGGTGCTGAAGGATAGAGGTTTATCTGAGTCGGTGATTCCTACATTGATAAGGGCTAGGGTATCTATTCCTGGGATGATCTACCATCGTACGTGGAAGACGTACATTGCGTTGTAGGAGTCTCTTGGGGGTTCATCCTCACTCCTCTGTGGCTCTGATCTTGACCTTCCTTCAATAGGGGGTTGAACAGAAATTGGCCTTGAGTACCATCAAGGGCCAGGTGTCGGCTTTGGTGGTCTTCTTCCAACAACCTTTGGCCACACACTCCCTGGTGCGTACCTTTCTTCAGGTTGGTTTCCTCGCCGCCTAGGGACCTTAATTTGGTGCTTTCAGTCCTCCAGAAGCCTCCCTTTGAGAATCTTTGAGAGATTCCCCTGCTTACGCTGTCCCAGAACGCGGCCTTTTTGGTGGCTATCACCTCTGCGCTCGGGGGTGTCAGAACTGGGGCGTTATCCTGTCGTTCACCCCTGTCCATCGTTCCTTCCAAAAATTGTCTCTGATTTCCATTTGAATGAAGACATTGTGTTGCCTTCCCTGTGTCCCAGACCTAAACATCCGAAATTGCCTTGTGGTCCGGGCAATTAGGGTGTACTTGGCAGCTACGGAGTCTTATAGAAAGTCAGACTCTCGCTTTATGTTCACAGATGGGCCTTATAAAGAGTTTTCCGAATCCTCTGCGATCATTTCCAGCTGGATCAGACAGATAGTGATTCAGGCCTATTCCATCAGAAATAAAGTGCAAAGAGGTTGATAAAGGCGCTACCTGTGAGTAATAAAGTGCTGGGTAAAATGGCGTACCAAATCAAAATGGTGAAACCCAAAAACAATATGATCTATAAATATAAGGTGCACAAGTATTGTTATTGTCCCAATGGTCTGGGAGGAATAACCAATTATTGTCCTAGATCCGACAGACGTCCTCTGACGAAACGCATAGGGTGGAGTCTACTACGTAACACGTCACTTCCGGTTTTTGGAGCTCGGGCCGTGCAACGCGGAATCTTCCCAGCTAGACACACTGATCCTGAACAGCCTACACCGTGAGTCACTACGTTTCTTATCAGTTTTGATTGCACTTGTATACGGCATCATGGGGCTTCCTCTCTTGTCTTTGAGTAATTAGAGAGCCTAAATCCGCTCGCCTAACTGGAGGAACCCCCGGGATTTTACCTGCTTCACCACAATTGCAACACACAGGTTGTATGCAAGGTGCGACACCTAGTGGCCACACAGGTGGATGCAACCTCCTTTACGCTCATTGGAATTCTTGTTTTCCATTTTTCACCAACTCCTTTTACTATATTTGCACATAGTAATTTTTCAGGAAGAATTCCTTTATTTCTTTTATTTACCACAATTTTTTATATATTTTAGCTCCGGTAAGCACTACATTCTTACTGGTATTTGCACTGTATAGCGTTTTTGAATTTGGAATAAATTTATCACTGTTTCTCCAATTTCTGTCTATTTATTGCACATAGCACTTTCACCTTTGTCACTGCACATTGTCGGATCTAGGATAATAATTGGTTATTCCTCCCAGGCCACTAGGTGTCGCACCTTGCATACAACCTGTGTGTTGCAATTGTGGTGAAGCAGGTAAAATCCCGGGGGTTCCTCCAGTTAAGCGTGGGGATTCTGGCTCTCTAATTACTCAAAGACAAGAGAGGAAGCCCCATGATGCCGTATACAAGTGCAATCAAAACTGATAAGAAACGTAGTGACTCACGGTGTAGGCTGTTCAGGATCAGTGTGTCTAGCCGGGAAGCTTCCGCGTTCCACAGCCCGAGCTCCAAAAACCGGAAGTGACGTAGTAGACTCCACCCTACGCGTTTCGTCAGAGGACGTCTGTCGGATCTAGGACAATAATTGGTTATTCCTCCCAGACCATTGGGACAATAACAATACTTGTGCACCTTATATTTATATATCATATTGTTTTTGGGTTTCACCATTTTGATTTGGTACGCCATTTTACCCAGCACTTTATTACTCACAGGTAGCGCCTTTATCAACCTCTTTGCACTTTATTTCACTTCTAACCCCTAGGGGTTCGGTTGTTATTTTATACACGTTATTTATACAACTCCATAGCGCTGGTCACCTTTGTCCTTTTCATCACTATTCCATCAGAGGTCAGGTTCCTCCTTTCCCTGTGAAGGCGCACTCTGCTGGGGCGCTCAGTGCCTCCTGGGCCTTCCGTCATCAGGCTTCGGTAAGGCAAGTTTGCAAGGCGGCCCCCTGGTCGTCGGTGCACACTTTCACAAAGTGGATGTGATGGCATTTGCAGAAGCTTCTTTTGGCCACAAAGTTTTGCAGGCTGCTGTTGAGAGGACCCGATCCTTTTTGAGGGTGTATATATATATATATATATTTTTTTTTTTAGGTGGGCTCCAGTTTGGTTGAGCTCCATGTTACCTGGTTGGCTACTGTTTAGCCTTGGGAATTTTTTTGCCGTTCCCACCCCACATGTTTAACGTTTGGGACGCCCCAATGGTTATGAAGATCAGGAGCTGTGTCCATCAATGAACAAAAGAGAAAATGGGATTTTTAATTTACCATAAAATCCATTCCTCTGATGTTCATTGGTGGACACAGCACCCGCCCCTCTGTGGAGATGGAATTCTCCTGACACTGCTTGTAACAAAACCTATAGCAGAGAGGAGGAGTATACCCCCTGGGACCACCCATAGGCGTAGCCAGATTCTTTTCCTGCCTAGTGTCCTACTCCTGTAGGGGGCAGTATAACCCAATGGTTATGAAGATCTGAAGCTGTGAAATCAGAGAAATGTATGTTACAGTAAGTAAAAAATCCCATTATTCAGGGGGGGGGGGGGGGATAGAGTATATTGTATATAGACAGTGGTCATGTTATGGCTGATTGCTGTATACAGAGGGGGGAGGGGTATATATATATATATATAGATTCGGGGGGGTAGAGTATATTGTATATAGACAGTGGTCATGTTATGGCTGATTGCTGTATACAGAGGGGGGAGGGGTATATATATATATATATATATATATATATATATATATTCGGGGGGGGGGGTAGAGTATATTGTATAAAGACAGTGGTCATGTTATGGCTGATTGCTGTATACAGAGGGGGGGAGGGGTATATATATATATATATATATATATATATATTCGGGGGGGGTAGAGTATATTGTATATAGACAGTGGTCATGTTATGGCTGATTGCTGTATACAGAGGGGGGAGGGGTATATATATATATATATATTCGGGGGGGGGTGTATATATATATATATATATATATATATATTTGGGGGGGATAGAGTATATTGTATATAGACAGTGGTCATGTTATGGTTGATTGCTTTACAGAGGGGGAGGGGTGTATATATATACACACACACACAGGGAAAGTATATATTGTATATAGTCGGTGGTCATGTTATGGCTGATCTATGTATACAGAGGGGGAGGGGTATATATGTATATATATATATATATATATTCGGGGATAGAGTATATTGTATATAGTCAGTGGTCATGTTATGGCTGATCTCTGTATACAGAGGAGGAGGGGTATATATATATATATATATTTGGGGGATAGAGTATATTGTATATAGTCAGTGGTCATAATGTTATGGCTGATAGCTGTATATTCACGCAGTGGGCGGGTCTTTGTGAATGTCAGGGCCAGCTCACACCACATGCAGTCCAGTGCATTTTTTTCCTGCATCAAAAACGCATGGATAGCGGGTTCTATGGTTTATAATGGCGTAGGTCACACCAGTGCGGTCAGTTCCAGAAAAAAAAGTAGAACCTGCTGCATTTTTTCTGCACAGAGCTGTACTGGAATGCGGTAACGCATTAAAATCGCACCGGAAGGCACATGTCCTTATATAAGGTGAAGGGGAAAAAAATGCAGCAGAACGCATTAAAAACACGAATGCAGAAACGCGTCCAGACTGCATTTGTATGGTGTGAGCCGACCCTCCATATTTCTCTGTCTGTGATTCCAGCCATCCTCATCACTTCTTTATATTCTGCAGGAAGCTTACTTCAAGAAACACAAATTCAACACAGTCCCCAATGTGCAGATATCCAACGTGGAGAGGTGAGGGGGGGGGGGGGGGGGGTGTCCATGGAGACGTTCATCGCTGGGTGGGGAATGTCCAACCTTTTATATACAATCTGCAGTATACGGCGTATGGAACCCCAAATCCTAATAATTAGGGGTTCGGGGATCTCTGTATTCTCACCTTCTGGAGTCTTACACTAGAGGGCGCTATCCTCACATAATCCTCTGTGCAAAACTAGGACTCAGCCTTTTATAATGGACTTTAAATAACGCTAACTGGTGTTCTGTGACCGTACCTCACAGTACAGAGCTCATATACTGATAATAAACACATTTTATTTCATACAAAATATAAAATTATACATTTCTTCCCCATTAAAAAAAAAGGGATTATTTAGGAAAATCCAAACTACGGCCCTGAAAGGTTCAAAATAGGTAATAGATTGGATACATAATGGATTGTTCTAAAAGGTTTGAGCTGCACAATATATCCATCTACGCGTTTCGCAGAGTTACTGCTTCTTCAGGACAAGTTTTCATGTGTAGTTGAAATTAAATTAATCCATTTATAAAAAACACAAAAAATGAATAAACTGTCTGTAGCAGAATGGACACAGAGTGTGGTTTGTGTTGAAAAGTGACCATAATATTTCCGAACAGTGTCCCTGAAGAAATATATAAAGATATATTGCAGATTGCTAGAATATGGCAGAAGTGTTTCATAGACCCTTGCTAGTGGGGGTGGGGGTTTGTTATTGTTGTATACCTGCATTCCATTGTTCTATTGTTCCTGTCTGCCTTGAGTAAGCTTATTATGGGATGTGTATGTTTGTGTGGAATGGCTCGAAGAGAGAGGGGTTTTCCCGGAGTGTAGATCTCATGTTTTTGTGTTTCAATAAACAGTTTTATTCTAGTTGACTCCCAGAACGGTGTGTCGTCCAGTTACTGGGGGGGGGGGGGATTTTGCCTTGGATATTTTAGTACTTCCTCAGCTTCAAGGATTACAGCGGAGATACCTAGGCTGGGTATTGGAGCTCCGTTACACTGTCCATCAGCTATCCAGTGACGCAAGCAGATCTCTCACCGCATAGCTGCTGGACAGATTATTACATGTATTCATTTTTTGTGTTTTTTATAAATGGATTAATTTAATTTCAACTACACATGAAAACTTGTCCTGAAGAAGCGGTAACTCTGTGAAACGCGTAGACGGATATATTGTGCAGCTTAAGCATTTTACACCAAAGTACACTGCTCAAAAAACACTTTTTATTTAGAGTATAGCATGAATTCAAGTAAACTGGGATATTGATCTGGTCAGTTAAGTAGCAGAGGGGGGAGGGGTGTATACAGAGAGGGGGAGGGGTGTACACAGAGGGGGGGAGGGGTGTACCCAGAGGGGGAGAGGGGTGTACACAGAGGGGGGGAGGGGTGTACACAGAGGGGGGAGGGGTGTATACAGAGGGGATTGTTAATCAGTTTCAGCTGCTTTGGTGGTAATGAAATTAACAGGTGCACTAGATGGGCAACAATGGGACGACCTCCAAAACAGGAATGGTTTTACAGGGGGAGGCCACTGACATTTGTTTCCCTACTCCTCTTTTCTTGACTGTTTTTCACTAGTTTTGCATTTAGCTCGGGTCAGTTTCACTACTGGTAGCATGAGGCCATACCTGGACCCTATAGAGGTTGCACAGGCAGTCCAACTCCTCCAGGATGACATCAATACGTCCCATTGCCAGAAGGTTTGCTGTGTCTCCCAGCACAGTCTCAGGAGCATGGAGGAGATTCCAGGAGACAGGCAGTTACTCTAGGAGAGCTGGACAGGGCCGTAGAAGGCCCTTAACCCATCAGCAGGACCGGTATCTGCTCCTTTGTACAAGGAGGAACAGGATGAGCAAAGCCAGAGCCCTACAAAATGACCTCCAGCAGGCCACTGATGTGAATGTCTCTGACCAACCAATCAGAAACAGACTTCATGAGGGTGGCCTGAGGGCCCAAACCTTGTGGACGGCCTTCCCAGAAGAGTTGAAGCTGTTATAGCTGCAAAGTGTGGGCCAACTCAATATTGAACCCTACGGACTAAGATATGGTGTATATAGAGAGGCGTCCCAATACTTTTGGTAATAGAGTGTATATAGAGAGGGGGGCCCAATACTTTTGGTAATCTAGTGTATATAGAGAGGGGTCCCAATACTTTTGGTATTATAGTGTATATAGAGAGGCGTCCCAATACTTTTGGTAATATAGTGTATATAGAGAGGCGTCCCAATACTTTTGGTAATATAGTGTATATAGAGAAGCGTCCCAATACTTTTGGTAATATAGTGTATATAGAGAGGCGTCCCAATACTTTTGGTAATATAGTGTATATAGAGAGGCGTCCCAATACTTTTGGTAATATAGTGTATATAGAGAGGGGTCCCAATATTTTTGGTAATATAGTGTATATAGAGAGGGGTCCCAATATTTTTGGTAATATAGTGTATATATAATGTATATAATGTATATAGTGTATATCTCATAGTCTGGGGTCTATAACTTTCCTACAGATAAATAATATACACAGATTTGGGGTATTTTCCCCCAGGACATGGAGCGGAATACATTTTGGCCTAATTTTATGAAGAAATTAGATTTTATTGGATACATTGTGTAAGAGATATGAGAAAAAATAATTTTCAGTCTTCTATTTATTTAACAAAAATAAACCCCCGGATCGGATCGGATGAATACAGAGTCGGTCATAAATCATCAACGTTGAATTCAGAAAAATAAAATTTTTACATTCCTGCTGATTGTATTTCCTCCCTCTGTCTTTTCTCTCCTCTGGGGGGCGCAGTCTGAGGAAGGACGCCTACGAGGTGGAAATCCATCGAATCCTCCGGTAAGTTCTGTTCAGACTCTCAGTGTTACATCGATCGGGTCCGTGTTACAGCGATCCTCTCAGTATTACAGCGATCGGGACTGTGTTGCGGCGATCGTCTCAGTGTTACAGTGATCGCTTACAGCGATCGGCTCAGTGTTACGGTGATCAGTTACAGCAATCGACTCAATGTTTCGGTGATCGGTTACAGCGATCGGCTTAGTGTTACAGCGATGGGGTCAGTGTTATGGCACTCAGCTCAGTGTCATGGCGATCGGCTCAGTATTACACTGATCGGGTCCATGTTACGGCGATCGGTTCGGTGTTAACAGTGATCGGCTCAGTGTTACGGCGATCAGCTCAGTGTCCCACCGATCAGCTCAGTGTCACGGCGATCAGTTCAGTGTCACAGCGATCGGTGACACTGACACTTATGTGTCACAGCGATCGATTCAGTGTTACGGCACTCAGCTCAGTGTCACAGCGATCGGTTCAGTGTTATGGCACTCAGCTCAGTGTCACAGCGATCGATTCAGTGTTACGGCACTCAGCTCAGTGTCACAGCGATCGATTCAGTGTTACGGCACTCAGCTCAGTGTCACAGCGATCGGTGACACTGACACTTATGTGTCACAGCGATCGATTCAGTGTTACGGCTGCAGTGATTATTGTGGACACAGTTGAGCGTGTTCTTCTCTTGCAGAGAGGCGGAGGTTCTGGATCACAGTAAGGACCCCTGCGAGGATTCCTTCATCCCCGACACAGAGGGGAAAACGTACGTCATGTTCATCCGTATGGAGCAGGAAGCTGAATTCACCACCTGGACACAGCTAGCAAAGGTGCCCCAATATTCATAAACCTCTCCAGTGTGCGAGCGTGACCTCTCCAGTGTGCGAGAGTGACCTCTCCGGTGTTTGAGGGCGACCTCTTCAGTGTATGAGCGTGACCTTTCCAGTGTGTAAGCGTGACCCCTCGAGTGTGTGAGCGTGACCTTTCCAGTGTGTAAGCGTGACCCCTCGAGTGTGTGAGCATGACCTTTCCAGTGTGTGAGCGTGACCTCTCCAGTGTGTGAGCGTGACCTCTCCAGTGTGTGAGAGGGACATCTCCAGTGTGTGAGCGTGACCTCTCGAGCGTGTGAGCATGACCTCTCGAGCGTGTGAGCGTGACCTTTCCAGTGTGTGAGCGTGACCTCTCCAGTGTGTGAGCGTGACCTTTCCAGTGTGTGAGCGGGACCTTTCCAGTGTGTGAGCGTGACCCCTCGAGTGTGTAAGCGTGACCCCTCGAGTGTGTGAGCGTGACCTTTCCAGTGTGTAAGCGTGACCCCTCGAGTGTGTGAGCATGACCTTTCCAGTGTGTGAGCGTGACCTCTCCAGTGTGTGAGCGTGACCTCTCCAGTGTGTGAGAGGGACATCTCCAGTGTGTGAGAGGGACATCTCCAGTGTGTGAGCGTGACCTCTCGAGCGTGTGAGCATGACCTCTCGAGCGTGTGAGCGTGACCTTTCCAGTGTGTGAGCGTGACCTCTCCAGTGTGTGAGCGTGACCTTTCCAGTGTGTGAGCGGGACCTTTCCAGTGTGTGAGCGTGACCCCTCGAGTGTGTAAGCGTGACCCCTCGAGTGTGTGAGCGTGACCTTTCCAGTGTGTGAGCGTGACCTCTCGAGCGTGTGAGCGTGACCTTTCCTGATATCAGGAACGTTGTAACTGATCTGTGAATGGTGGAAATAGAGAAAAGAATTGAACTTTGCATGACCAGTGATTGTTCTGTACGAGGACTCTATATACACAGACATTAGAATTGTCTCTCTTCTCTCAGTGCCTCCATGTCTGGGATCTGGACGTTCGGGGAAACCACAAGGGTCTGTGGCGTCTATTCCGAAAGAAGAATCATTTCCTGGTGGTGGGAGTCCCGTTTTCTCCGTATTCGTAAGTAAAACTTCTTCCTCCAATCAGACCTTCTTCCTCTCATGGAATGTTGCCCGTCTCCTTCCTCTCATGGGACGTTGCCCGTCTCCTTCCTCTCATGGGACGTTGCCCGTCTCCTTCCTCTCATGGGATGTTGCCCGTCTCCTCCCTCTCATGGGATATTGCCCGTCTCCTTCCTCTCATGGGATATTGCCTGTCTCCTTCCTCTCATGGGACCTTGCCCATCTCCTTCCTCTCATGGAACATTGCCCGTCTCCTTCTTCTCATGGGACGTTGCCCGTCTCCTTCCTCTCATGGGACGTTGCCCGACTCCTTCCTCTCATGGGATGTTGCTCGTCTCATTCCTCTCATGGGATATTGGCCGTCTCCTTCCTCTCATGAGACGTTGCCATTCTCATTCCTCTCATGGGACGTTGCCCGTCTCCTTCCTCTCATGGGACGTTGCCCGTCTCCTTCCTCTCATGGGACGTTGCCCGTCTCCTTCCTCTCATGGGACGTTGCACCGTCTCCTTCCTCTCATGGGACGTTGCACCGTCTCCTTCCTCCTCATGGGACGTTGCCCGTCTCCTTCCTCCGATGGGACGTTGCCCGTCTCCTTCCTCTCATAGGACTTTGCCTGTCTCCTTCCTCCCAAGGGAAGTTCTCCTATTTCCTTTATTTGAACAGTCTCCCATCCCATTTCTCCCATCGGACGTTATCCGCTCCGGGATCTGTCTCAGTGCTACCCTGGCAGGAAATGTACAGTGCCTTGGAAAAAGTATTCACACCCCTTGAAAATTTCCACATTTTGTCATGTTACAACCAAAAACGTAAATATATTTTATTGGGATTTTATGTGATAGACCGACACAAAGTGTCTCCTCCAGAGTTCCCATGAGCCTCCTGGCTGCTTCTCTGATGAATGCTCTCCTTGCCTGGCCGGGCAGTTTAGGTGGACGGCCATGTCTTGGTAGGGGCCCGGCCGGTCAGTTTAGGTGGACGGCCATGTCTTGGTAGGGTTGCAGTTGTGCCATACTCTTTCCATCTTCCCATGATGGATTGAACAGCGCTCCGTCAGACGGTCAAAGCTCGGGGGATTTTTTTATAACCTAACCCTGCTTTACACTTCTCCACAACTTTATCCCTGACCTGTCTGCTGTGTTCCTTGGCCTTCATGATGCTGTTTGTTCACTAAGGTTCTCTAACAAACCTTCACAGAAGAGCTGTATTTATACTGAGATTACATTACACACAGGGGGACTCTATTTACTAATTAGGTGACTTCTGAAGGCAATTGCTTCCATTAGATTTTAGTTTGGGGTATCAGAGTAAAGGGGGGTGAATACAAATCCCCCCCCCCCCCCACAGGTTTCACAGATTTATTTGTGTAATTTATCATTTTCCTTCCACTTCACAATTATGGCCACTTTGTGTCGGTCCATCACATAAAATCCCAATAAGATACATTTACATTTTTGGGGGTAACATGAGAAAATGTGGGAAATTTCAGGGGTGTGAATACTTTAATCTTTATAGATGGTTATATATCACACACAGTTTAGGCAAAAGCCTCTAGTTATAAAAAGCAGAACCCCCCCCCCCCCTCCTGTAGAAGAGCAGATCACCCCCCCCTCCTGTAGAAGAGCAGATCACCCCCCCCCTCCTGTAGAAGAGCAGATCACTCCCCCCCCTCCTGTAGAAGAGCAGATCACCCCCCCCCCCCCTCCTGTATAATATCAGGCATTTGTCATCATACAAGCCCCATGTACAATAATGATCCAGAGTTCAATTTTTCCACTGAAAGTTCTACAGATGTCCAGCAGGAGGAGCTCCGGATCCGTCATCCACATTCAGGGATGTTGGAGGAGTCACTGCGGGTTTCCCATTAATGTCTCCTCTGCAGCTGCAACTGTATCCCCTGTATAGTGATGTCATACCCCAAAACTGTCCACAGCTATATAATAATGGAGGTTTTCTGTTACCTCCCCCCATCAGAGAAGACCGGTGCTATGTCCATGTAGGAAATACTCACATTGTTCACCCCCCCAGTATATAATCACCTTTCCCCTCCCCCGCAGTATGTACTCCCCTTCTATCCATTCAGAGAGAAAAAAAACAACCCTTTGGAATTTCAGGTTGAGTTTCTATATGAAGTGTTTCCAGGGCTGACTGTCTCCCCACCCCCATTGGACCGCGCTAGGCCAATCACCATGCACCGTCACTGTAACGTGTTCCTTTGTTCCTCCATGGCTCCTGGGGGGGCTTTATGAAGAGGTGGGAGTGAAGGGAAGGTTTGCGCAGGCCGGGGAATCTTAATTCCAAAAAATAAATGTGGTCTAGTTTGCTAAGTTACGGGGGGGGGGGGGGGGGGGGGGGCGGGGTGCAGGGGATTAACAAAGAGTGGTACAAGCCTAATTCCTTCTCCGCTCTTCTAAACTCAGGAAGCTGAGTGGATGCAGCTTCTTATTATTGAAAGGGAAGCGATCAGTTCTCCGTTCTATGCTGTGTCTGTGACAGACACAGCACAGAGAGCCGTACAGCTGGAGCTACATGCTTCGGATTCCTCCACCCCCCCCCCCCCCCCGCCCCCAAAACTTGCTCAGCTAAGATCGGGTAAGAGGAGGACTGTGCAGGCTCTGGTCTTATCCGCAGAGAGAGCGAAATGAACCGTTATCCTGTACACCAGGTCCGGGGATGTGCTGCAAACTGCCGCATTCCCTTTGTTTCTAGCGGACCATGCGCCGGATTCTCTCATGGTTTTTTCCTCATACATTTCTCCTCTTTCTTTTCCCTATTTCCAAGCTGCTGGTCCCATGCAGCCTCTTTCACCCACTTCCAATCTATATGCACATCATTGCTCTGGACCGGCTTCCTGATGGTGACAACAGTGGGAGGTGCTTGTGTATGCGTGATGTACGCCACCATTAGTAGTCTTCACCAGGGGGGGAGACACGTGACAGAGTGACAACACAGGACAGCTGAGTAACAGAGCGTTGTCACCTATAATAGGAAATGCCCAAACTAGGACCCATATGGCAGGATCAGCAAGGATTATTCTAATAAAGGTGAAGATTCAAAACGATTGAAAACAATATGCAGCCCTCGGCTCCGCCCTCATCCTTGACTGTGCAGCCCTCGGCTCCGCCCTCATCCTGGACTGTGCGGCCCTCCGCTTCGCCCTCATCCCAGACAGTGCAGCCCTCGGCTCCGCCCTCATCCTGGACTGTGCTGCCCTACGCTCCTCCCTTATCCCTGACAGTGCAGCCCTCCGTTCCGCCCTCATCCCTGACCTCATCCTAGACTGTTCAGCCCTGTGCCCTGCCCTCATCCTTGACCTCATCCTGGACTGTGCAGCCCTCCACTCCACCGTCATCCCTGACCTCATCTCGGACTGTGCGGCCCTCCGTTCCGCCCTCATCCCTGCCCTCATCCCAGACTGTTCAGCCCTGTGCCCTGCCCTCATCCTTGACCTCATATCGGACTGTGCAGCCCTGTGCTCCACCATCATCCAGGACTGTGCATCCCTCTGTTCCGCCCTCATCCCTGCCCTCATCCCAGACTGTGCAGCCCTCATCCCTGACCTCATCCCGGACTGTGCAGCCCTCGGCTCCACCCTCATCCCTGACCTCATCCTGGACAGTGCAGCCCTCCGTTCAGCCCTCATCCTGGACTGTGCAGCTCTCCGTTCTGCTCATCCCAGACTGTGTAGCCCTCTGTTCCGCCCTCATCCTGGACTGTGTAGCCCTCTGTTCCGCCCTCATCCCAGACTGTGTAGCCCTCTGTTCCACCCTCATCCTGACCTCAATCCAGACTGTTCGGCCCTCCACTCCACACTCATCCCGGACTGTTCCGCCCTCCGTTCCACCCTCATCCCTGACCTCATCCAGGACTGTGCAGCCCTCCGCTCCGCCCTCATCCTGGACTTTTCCACCCTCCATTCCACCCTCATCCCTGACCTCATCCCAGATTGTTCGGCCCTGTGCTCTGCCTCATCTTTGACCTCATCCCGGACTGTGAAGCCCTCCACTTCGCCCTCATCCTGGACTGTTCCACCCTCCACTCAGCTCTCATCCCTGACCTCATTCTGGACTGTGCAGCCCTCTGCTCCACCCTCATCTCTGACCTCATCCCGGACTGTGCGGCCCTCCGCTCCGCCCTCATACCGGAGTGTGCAATCCTCTGCTCCGCCCTCATCCTGGACTGTGCAGCCCCTCCGCTCCTAATGCTTCCCTGATCTTATCCTTGATCATTTGGCCCCTGGCCCTCTACCTTGACCTTATTCTGGACCTTTTGGCCCCGGCCCTCATTACTGACCTCATCCTGAACTGTGCGGCCCTCCACTCCACCCTCATCTCTGACCTCATCCCAAATAGTGCGGCCCTCTGCTCTGCCCTGATCCCTGACCTCATCCCGGATAGTGTGGCCCTCCGCTCCACCCTCATCTCTGACCTCATCCCGGATAGTGTGGCCCTCCGCTCCACCCTCATCTCTGTCCTAATCCCGGATAGTGCGGCCCTCCGCTCCACCCTCATCTCTGACCTCATCCCAGATAGTGTGGCCCTCCTCTCCACCCTCATCTATGACTCATCCTGGATAGTGCGGCCCTCCACTCCACCCTCATCTCTGACCTCATCCCGGATAGTGTGGCCCTCCTCTCCACCCTCATCTCTGACTCATCCTGGATAGTGCGGCCCTCCGCTTTGCCCTCATTCCTGACCTCATCCCGGAATGTGCAGCCCTCCGCCTCGCCCTCATCCCAAATAGTGTGGCCCTCCTCTCCACCCTCATCTCTGACTCATCCTGGATAGTGCGGCCCTCCGCTTTGCCCTCATTCCTGACCTCATCCCGGAATGTGCAGCCCTCCGCCTCGCCCTCATCCCAAATAGTGGGGCCCTCCTCTCCACCCTCATCTCTCACTCATCCTGGATAGTGCGGCCTCCGCTTTGCCTTCATTCCTGACCTCATCCCGGAATGTGCAGTCCTCCGCCTCACCCTCATCCCAAATAGTGCGGCCCTCCGCTCTGCCCTAATCCCTGACCTCATCCTGGAATGTGCAGCCCTTCGCTCAGCCCTCATCCCGGATAGTGTGACTCTCCGCTCCATCCTCATCTCTTCACTCATCCTGGATAGCGTGGCTTTCCGCTTTGTGCTCATTCCTGACCCCATCCCGTATGTGCAGCCCTCCGCTCTGCCCTTCTCCTGGACTGTGCAGCCCTCTGTTCCTAACTCTTCCCTGATCTTATCCTGGATCATTCGGCCCTGGCCCTCTTCCCTGACCTTATTCTAGACTGGCCCCCAGCCCTCATTCCTGACTATTTTTTCTGGACTCTTTGACTCTCCACTAACCTTCTTCCCTTCTCTTTCTGACGCAGGAGTAAGAAGCCTCCATCTGTGACTCCCATCTACCTGGAACCGCCTCCCAAGGAGGAAGCAGCTGCAGCTGGAGTGGACCAGTCCTGACCCTGGGGTGGTATCTCATGGACCGTCCGCTTGCCCTGTGTGAAATGCGTAGGACTGCACAGCCCTGTCTGTATTTGGAAAACTGTTAAAGGGGTGGAGCCACTGACATCACACTGACTTCTCCAGTGTAGAAGCAGTGACATCATACAGAACACTAATCCCGCCCCCTGCACTGCCGCAGGTCACATGACAGACTTTGACGTAACAAAGAGATGTGTGATCTGGCCAGTCCCTGCAGAGGGCGCCATTTCTGGGACATATCGGTGTCGTGTCTCGTTTTATTTATTGATGAACCTTCTGAATGTTTTTTTATGTGAGATTTGGGTTTGAGAATCGCGGCTGCGGGATCCGGGATATCGGAGCGTCTGACCGCCTGCACAGTGCCTTATTTCTGTCCTTACATCTGTGCTTCTGCTGATCTGCTTCCATTGGTCGGGGGCAGACAGGTTCTGGAGTGATGCTCTGCAGATGAACAAACCTGTATCAGAAGCCTCAGATGGAAGCTGCCCTTCTGTCATAGGCTGTATACTAGGACCTGCTGGTCAGTCAGGGAATGGCAGGTTCCCTTTATTGTGACATTAGCAAAGTCTGATCGCTGTCTGTGCACAGAACTGTATCCAAGAAGCAGCTATGCCCTGCCAGTCTGCGGAGGAGTGCGACTCGTGGTGACCGCCTTCATCCGTCCCGTCCTGTGTCTACAAACTAAAATAATCAATAAAAGGAAAACTCTGCATGGTGTGCTGGTTTCTATCTACAGGAAGTGGGCTGTGTGCTGGAATATTCTTCCCCCTCCTCCCTCCTCCATAGGCTGTGTGCCGGAATATTCTTCCCCCTCCTCCATAGGCTGTGTGCTGGAATATTCTTCCCCCTCCTCCATAGGCTGTGTGCTGGAATATTCTTCCCCCTCCTCCATAGGCTGTGTGCCCGGAATATTCTTCCCCCTCCTCCATAGGCTGTGTGCCCGGAATATTCTTCCCCCTCCTCCATAGGCTGTGTGCTGGAATATTCTTCCCCCTCCTCCATAGGCTGTGTGCTGGAATATTCTTCCCCTCCTCCATAGGCTGTGTGCCGGAATATTCTTCCCCCTCCTCCATAGGCTGTGTGCCCGGAATATTCTTCCCCCTCCTTCATAGGCTGTGTGCCCGGAATATTCTTCCCCCTCCTCCATAGGCTGTGTGCTGGAATATTCTTCCCCCTCCTCCATAGGCTGTGTGCTGGAATATTCTTCCCCTCCTCCATAGGCTGTGTGCCGGAATATTCTTCCCCCTCCTCCATAGGCTGTGTGCCCGGAATATTCTTCCCCCTCCTCCATAGGCTGTGTGCTGGAATATTCTTCCCCCTCCTCCATAGGCTGTGTGCCGGAATATTCTTCCCCCTCCTCCATAGGCTGTGTGCTGGAATATTCTTCCCCCTCCTCCATAGGCTGTGTGCTGGAATATTCTTCCCCCTCCTCCATAGGCTGTGTGCCGAAATATTCTTCCCCCTCCTCCATAGGCTGTGTGCTGGAATATTCTTCCCCCTCCTCCATAGGCTGTGTGCTGGAATATTCTTCCCCCTCCTCCCTCCTCCATAGGCTGTGTGCCCCGAATAATCTTCCCCTCCTCCATAGGCTGTGTCCTGGAATAATCTTCCCCGTCCTCACACTACAATCATTAGCGATGAACCGGATATTTGGGGTTATCAGCATTTTGCCGATAGAAAAAAAATTGTGCTAATAATGGCATGCTGCGTCCCATTGACGTTAATGCAAAATCGCATCCCTTTGCCTTCCATGAAAAAACCTCCCTATTGACTTCAATGCAAAATCATATCCTATTGACTTCAGTGCAAAAACTCTCCCTTATGACTTTAAGGTAAAATTGTGTCCCATGACGTCAATCTAAAAACGCCCCCTATTAACTTTATTGCATAATCACGTCCTATTGACTTGCATGCAGAATCGCATCCCGTTGGCTTCAATGCGAAAATGCCCCCTATTGATTTCAATGCAAAAACGCTCCCTATTTACTTTATTGTAAAATCGCATCCCATTGACTTCAGTGAAATAACTCCCCCTGTTGACTTTAATGCAAAATCACATTCCATTGACTTCTATGCAATATCGCGTCCCATTGACTTTAATGCAAAAACACCCCCCATTGACTTCACTGCAAAAATGCCCCCTATTGACTTTAATATAGATTT